>NC_090265.1:278239643-278539643 GCF_040414725.1 Anabrus simplex
CGTGCGGGGCTGCCACCGCTTGGCGGCGGATACGCCGATCCTCGCGTGCTGACGTCACTCGGGCTGCGCCTGGAGCCCTCGCACGTGCCACATGTCCCTGCGCCAACCATCTTTGCCACAGGCGCTGCACCGTGGACACATCCCTATGGGTATCGGCTGCGATTTGACGAAGCGACCAACCTGCCCTTCTCAGCCCGATCACCATACCCCTCGTAAAGTCGTCTGTCTGCTGGAAATGCCTCCGTTGACGGCGGCCTGGCATTCTTAGCTATACACGTGTCCTGTGGCACACGACAACACGTTCTACAATGACTGTCGGCTGAGAAATCACGGTACGAAGTGGGCCATTCGCCAACGCCGTGTCCCATTTATCGTTCGCTACGTGCGCAGCACAGCGGCGCATTTCACATCATGAGCTAACCTCAGTGACGTCAGTCTACCCTGCAATTGGCATACAGTTCTGACCACTCCTTCTTGGTGTTGCATTTGCTCTGTCAGTCAGTGTATATGACGGCCAGTGACAATGATGTGAGTGTGGCAATGTTGGTGAACACCGCCGTGATCAGTATGATGCTACCGATAGTACATGACGGCCACTGAGAACGGTGTGAGTGTGCCAATGTTGGTGAACACCACCGTGATCAGTATGATGCTACCGATAGTACATGACGGCCACTGAGAACGGTGTGAGTGTGCCAATGTTGGTAAACACTGCCATGGACGTTTTAATCTGGATCATCTGATAAAAACGCATGTTGTAAACGCCAGGAGATAGGGTAGATGAACATTGAACCAGGAACTAGTGATGATATTTAAGTACTACCGATAAGATGGAATGTTTGTTTGCGGGAATGTGTTATCATTACAAACATATTTGGTGAGGATTACATGATAAAGATAACACATTTATTCACTGATCAATCGACAGGCTTCGGAGGAAGCTTTAACCTGCAATACTGTCATGAGTAGCTCATTGTTAAAGTTCGAAACACAAGATTGTGATTTCGATTACAGATGAGATCTCGGGACTTAATAGAACAACTGTGGGGCAAAACCCAGACAGCCAATCGTCTCTTTAGCGGGTGCCCTTCAAAAATAATGCCCCAGAAATAGCCGAAAAACTCAAAGTGAGATTTTGGTATTTGTAGATACTCCAAACTTCAGGGCACAGGGTGATATTTTTTTCATATGCGTCCAGCTGTAAGGTTCCGCGGAGACATTTTAATCACATCTGTGGC
This sequence comes from Anabrus simplex, assembly GCF_040414725.1. Classification (NCBI taxonomy): domain Eukaryota; kingdom Metazoa; phylum Arthropoda; class Insecta; order Orthoptera; family Tettigoniidae; genus Anabrus; species Anabrus simplex. The sequence goes on from NC_090265.1 coordinate 278,240,882, forward strand.
TTTGAAACTTTTCGGAATTATAATATGATTCAGTAATTTAACTGTAATGCATTCCGACCATAATCGCCAGAGAATGTCTAATGACAGAATAAGTAAAAATGCTCGTTCAGTAGGTTCTATTGAGAAACGATGAGATGAGACACGTATCTTGTAATCTTATCTCTGAATCAGAAACTAATGTTAATGCAAAGCCTTTTTCACTGTAAATTACACAATAGTTTTAAATTGCTCGTCTTCAAATGTTAGCATGCATGTGAACTCTTATAGTCTAGCATTTATAATTTTTAAAAATCAATTTGATAATAGTTGGTAAATTTCAGAAATATTCTGTGTTAAATTATGAAAACAATCTAATTTTATGATACAGTACCATATATTAAAATGCCATGAAAATATAAGGACTGTACTGAAACCAGAAATAACACTGCAGTTTATGCCTTCAACTTCTATAACCAACTATACGTGAGTTTAAAAATATTTATAAATCATAAATTGCTGCCCCCCACCCTGGGTATTTTGAAAATGGACAAAATTACTTTTAAGAAATTTCACATTCCAACTTTCGTACAAGATAGTCACCATAGTCCTAAAGAAGAGTTATCTAATTCTGAATCACCATCTTAATCCACACCTCTAGGTGTTGTTTGGAATTTTATAACACAGTATTATATTTTAATATTGTAATTATAATTGTAATGTTAATTATTGTTGTTATGTAAGCATACTAAGTTCTTTGGGGCTACCTCCATTGGGAGGCAGTTTCGTAAATAACTGCAGGTGTGAAGAAATAAGAAAAAAACTGTCTTCAGCTTGTGAGTTTTGATCTTCTGTTCTGATTTGTATACAATGGTTTATGACAGGTCTATCTTTATGTTTAAGAGTGATACAGGGTTCGAAATTTCTTAGACATGTGTGGTTTCTCAAATTTAAAATAATCTTTCTACAAAAAACAAAATAAATCAGTTTATGTTTTATCTAATGCGTAAATACAATATTTAAGACAGTACAGTGCTGCTCGTTTCCTGTTTCTTGTGGTCTCAGGGGTTACGCGTTCTTCTGTCACTTGTTGACATAAATCGACAAATGGCACAAGGAAATTTAATTTTTATTTGAAATAAAATTCAAGAAGTGGGTTCAGATAGATTTATTGTGTCGAAATGAAAATATAGAAAGATAAATGGAAGTGTAGCATAAAAATAAAAGGAAACATTTGCAGCAGATGTGGCAGAAAATAATGTGAATTGTGTGTTAATTCCAGGTCTTCCTTATAATAAACTTTTGTTTTATTCTTAAATTAACGTGAAATGCCATTGAAAGAAAGACCTGAAAATTATGTCAAATAGCAAGTAACCCCATTGGTCGATTCCCTTGACCTGTGAAGATACAGTTTCTCAATCTAGGTTATCCACCGATTATAAATATCACGTAGGATATCATCATCCACTGAATGGATCATCAATCGAATCGAAAATACCTCTGGTTTTACTTGAATCGATCATTATGTAAAATAAAAGAATTGACTTAATAAGTTATCTTGCTCATTAGCAAGGCATGGTACTCCAAAGCTCAATGATAAAAATCATTGTATACCTCAATGAAAGAAATTATCTCACCATGTTGTGTCACAGCCAGACATCATGAAATTAATATTTAACTGGAATGTTCCACTGAACCACAATATTAATTAATGAAAACTTTCATTGACAAGTTAATCAACAAACTACCTTTCAGGTTATTCACTGTCGGAAAGATACATGCAACATCCTCAAGGACTGTGTTCGGTGGCACTAGGGTATAATTTGTGCATTCAGAGGGGTTTCTGTGTTAGTGATTCATATGTCACGGACATGGGAGATCAGATAGCGCTCAGTGCGCACTTTGTTTTAACTTTGTAGTGTCGTTTAGGGGTGAATTGTGTTTGCAACATTCATTCTACCTGTTGAACAACTGCAGTAATTGTAGGCCTGGGGGAAGCTGGATAGACGTATCGACGGTTTGCTGCACACGTTGGGCACAGTGCATTGGTGGTGTGTCGCTGCTTTCAGCAGTGCTCTGTGGAACATTCCCACACCCGTAGGCCAGGCTCCGGACGTTCGCATAGTACAGACGCACGTCAGGATCGACGCATTGTGCGAGCAGCGGTGGCTGACCGAACATCATCCAGGAACGAAATCCGGTCACATGTTGCACCTGCTGTGTCACCAAGGTCCATTGCGAACCGTCTGCTTGCAGCAGGATTACTGCCTCTGGCCAGCGTACCACTGACATCACGACACCGCCATGCACGGCTGCTCTGGAGTCGTGAAAGATTCGAGGTAAGAGGGGAATGGCGCGCTGTTGTCTTCAGTGATGAGAGTAGGTTCTCTCTGTATGCAAGTGATGGACGTACTCGTGTACGGCGTAGATCTGGTGAGCGGCCTATTCCCACGACACCCAGGTCCCAGCCCGGACTTCACGGTGTGGGGGGCCATCAGTTACAACTCGCAGTCACAGTTGGTGTTTCTTCAGGGTAACGTAACCAGTGCCCGCTACATTGCACATGTTGTTGTCCCCGTACTAGTGCCATTTCTTCGACAGGAAGGCGATGTGCTCTTTCAGCGGAACAATACACATCCACATACAGCTGCTGCGACGCCACGTGCTCTGGCCAACAAGATCAAAGGATCTCTTGCCAATTGAACACGTATGGGACATTATGAAGCGGGAACGCACGCGTTCTCCAGAGGCTGCAAAAACCATTGCCGAATTGCAACAAAAGGTGCAAGATGCTTAGGACAATGTATCGCAGGATGCCATTCGGCACCTATGCGCGAATACACCCCTGAATTACCGCTAGAGGGGGGTACACTGTATACTGATGTGACTGTTCGAGCACACTTTACTGTGACATGTGTGTTTCATTTGGTCTGAATTTGTTGTCATATACTCCTGCAATGATGAACTATCTGTCACATCGCTTGTGAATAAAATGCACTTGTCCTTGAGGATGTTGCATGTTTTTTACGCAAGTGTATTTTACTAGATAGTCTTGAATGAATAATCCAATAAGCACTGATATTCAATTTAATCTTTACTATCTCCCTGAATAATAAATAAATAAATCCAACCCAACCGTTTATGAACGGTGATAATAACAGAAATAAATGAAAGAGCATGTTTATGGATGATACCAGAAATAAAATAATAAGTGATTACTACACTACCAATAGCAACTAACGTAAAAGTGACTTTAAACAATTATCATCGTCATTACATAAAAATAGCATTATTAATCTTAGTGACCACTACCACCATCGGTAGTAAGAAACGAAAATATTACTGAACCTTATAATCACTATCGATATTACCAGTTGTGGTAAAACGAAACAATATCACTTGATTTAGTAATCGCCACGATCATCATGGCAAAAAACGAAAGTATCAATTGAAATCAGTAATCAGATCCATCAATAGTAAGAATGAAAAATATAATGCGATTTAGCAATCGCCACCATCGCGTGGTAGAATGAAATAAAGAGTTGAGTACTTTAACAATCAACACCATCTAAGTGGTAGAATAAAATAAACACTACTAAAGAAGACTTCAATAATCAAGTGGTAGAATAAAATAAAAACTATTAAAGAAGATTTTATTAGTAAATTCCATCACTTGTGGTAAAGTAAAATAAACACTATAAGCGAAGATCGGACTAATGACCTCTCCGTCTTGAAAACCTACAACCTGTTTTCCAGTCAGCGGCCGGGTCAGGGATGGGATGAATCAAGCCCTTATCTTGCGGCTAGGATAGGAATTGTGCTGGCTGCCGAAGCCTATCGCACTCCTCTGGGACAGTGATTAATGACTAATGATGATTAATAACTAATGAAATTAAATTATAGTGGAGAGTGGTGCTGGAATGAAATATGAAAGAGAAAACCGGAGAAAAACCTGCCCCGTCTCCGCTTTGTCCAGCACAAATCTCACATGGAGTGACCGGGATTTGAACCAAGGAACCCGGTGGTGAGAGGCCGACGCGCTGCCGCCTGAGCCACGGAGGCTTTGATCTCTCCGTCTTATTGGATGTTAACTATCAGACGCTGGCAAAGTCTGGAAATAATCTCTGCGTTGTCATTTCACTAACCTCAAAATAATTCAATACCATTCAAGACTGTTCACCTCTGTGGTGTAGTGGTTAGTGTGATTAGCTGCCACCCCCGGAGGCGCGGGTTCGATTCCCGGCTCTGCCACGAAATTTGAAAAGTGGTACGAGGGCTGGAACGGGGTCCACTCAGCCTCGGGAGGTCAACTGAGTAGAGGTGGGTTCGATTCCCACCTCAGCCATCCTGGAAGTGGTTTTCCGTGGTTTCTCACTTCTCCTTCAGGCAAATGCCGGGATGGTACCTAACTTAAAACCACGGCCGCTTCCTTCCCAATTCCTTGTCTATCCCGTCCAATCTTCCCATCCCCCGCAATGCCCCTGTTCAGAATAGCAGGTGAGGCCGCATGGGCGAGGTACTGGTCATCCTCCCCAGTTGTATCCCCCGACCCAATGTCTGAAGCTCCAGGACACTGCCCTTGAGGCGGAAGAGGTGGGATCCCTCGCCGAGTCCGAGGGAAAAACCGACCCTGGAGGGTAAGCAGATTACGATACGATACGATACCATTTAAGACTAACTTTCACGTGTGGTTTCCTAACTTTAAAAATCATCACTGTGGCAAAATATATATCAGTCAAACCCGCACTCACAATAACGCTTGGTAAACCATGCCACAAAATCACCTGAATTCGACCATCACCACAAAGAAATAACGACCCATGAAAACAAACTTAATCAATACAATCTAATAATTAACAGAAAAACCAAACGAACACCACTCTTTAACTCAAATATCATATACAACAAACTAGCCTAGTCTTATCACGGTACTCATCAAATACCAACAAGCCTAAAACGTCCATCTAAATATCACAAGACATCCCATAATTATCCCTGGCGTACAAGTTACCGTCGAAGTCCTGTTGTGAGCCGTTTACAATGAAACAAACTACGTTCCGAAACATCCATTTCCAAAATAAAAATTATTGAGGATTAATACTAACAAGTCCCTCTACATCTTAAAAGACACCTAAGTCCAGGGATGTAATTCCCATTATATGTTTCATGAAATGTAAATCTCTGAGATCACACAGTGATACTGAGGTATTTATTTTAAATGGCACGTTGCCACGTCGAACCAAAACAGTCTCACTGGAAATCCGAACCACGAGACTCAAAATGGCGCTTCTGGCTTCTGAGATGGCGACCTCGGTCTAGAAAGCCAAGAATAAGGGTCGAGAGATTCGTTGCACTGACCACGCGTCACCCATAATCTGCAAGCCTTCGAGCTGAGCATCGGTCGTTTGGTAGTTCAAAGGCCCTTCGGGGCCGGCAGTGCCAAGGAGGTGAGAGAGTCTGAGTTGAACTGTATTGTGTTCAATATTAGCCGGTTTATTTCTTTTGCGCTCTTTATGGCTACAAGCAATATGGTTTGCCCAGAGTGCCGAAGCAGGGGATCTAGCCTGAATTCATTAACCCTGCAGTGATATTCTTCGGTAGGTTCGAATCCCACTGTTGGCAGCCCTGGAGATGGTTTTCCGCGTTTTCCCATTTTTACATCAGGCAAATGGAAAGCATATCGTAAAAAAAGAAATAAAATATTTAGCCCGTTTATACGACCGTAGGCCTATGACTTTCTGACGCCAACCATATTATTATTATTATTATTATTATTATTATTATTAATCATCATCATGCATCAATGATCTGTCCGGCTCCATGGCTAAATGGTTAGCGTGCTGGCCTTTGGTCACAGGGGTCCCAGGTTTATAACCATCATTGGTTAATTTCGCTGGCACGGGGGCTGGGTGTATGTCTCGTCTTCATCATCATTTCATCCTTATCACGACGCGCAGGTCGCCTACGGGAGTCAAATCAAGAGACCTCATCTGGCGAGCCGAACATGTCCTCGGACACTTCCAGCACTCATTTCATCAATGATCTGCATTTAAGGCTGTCGCTCAAGTGGCAGATACCCTATCAATTGTTTACCTATCTTTTGGTTACACATTTTCAAAGAACTTGGAGATTTATCAATCATTTCCCTTCTTAATTTGTTCCAGTCCCTTACTCCTCGTCCTATAAATGAATATTTGCTCCAATTTGTCCTCTTGAATTCCAACCTTATCTTTTTTTTTTTTTTGTTATTTGCTTTACGTTGCACCGACACACATATGTCTTATGGCGACGATGGGACAGGAAAGGCCTAGGAAGTGGAAGGAAGCGGCCGTAGTCTTAATTAAGGTACAGCCCAGGCATTTGCCTGGTGTGAAAATGGGAAACCATGGAAAATCATCTTCAGGGCTGCCGACAGTGGGGCTCGAACCCACTATCTCCCGATTACTGGATACTGGCCGCACTTAAGCGACTGCAGCTATCGAGCTCGGTCCTTATCTTTTAAAAGCTCCACTCAAGGTTATTCGTCTACTTATGCCATTCCACGCTAACTCTTCCCTGACAGCACGAAACATACCGCGTAGTCAGTCACCTCTTTTCCTTACTCCTAAGTCTGCCCAGCCCAAAGTTGGCAACATTTCCGTAAAACTAGTCCGTTGTCGAAAATCACCCAGAACAAATCGTGCTGCTTTCCTTTGATTTTTTTTTCCAGTTCTCGTATCAAGTAGTCCTGGTCAGGGTCCCATACACTGGAGCCATACTCTAACTGCAGTCTTTCCAGAGACGTATACGCCATTTCCTTTACATCCTTATTACACCCCCTAAATACTCTCATAACCATGTGAAGAGATCTGTAACCTTTCTTAACAGCCTCGTTAATGTGATTACTCTAATGAAGATTATTAATATTAATACTTAGGTACTTACAGTGCTCCCCAATAATGTACTACTCACCCCATCAACACAATAATTAAAACTGAGAGGAATTTCCTCTTGATGAAACTTACAACTTGAGTTTTCATACCATCATCTGCTGTCCACCTCACTACATTGTTTAAATCCCTCTGCACACGCTCACATTCCTGCAGCTCATTTACTACTCCATACAGCATAACATCATCCGCAAATAACCTTGTCTGTGATTCCAGTTATTTATTCAAATCATTTGTATACATAAAAAGACATAAAGGTAAAGTAAGATTCCCCTGCGAAACCCCTCCTTAACTATTACAGGATCAGACAACGCTTCACCTACTCTAGTTCTCTGAATTCTCTTTTCTAGAAATGTAGCCACCGATTGATCAACTCTTTTGTCTAGTCCAACAGCCCTCATTTTCGTCAGTAATCTCCCATGATCTATCCTGTCAAAAGCCTTGGATTAGTCAATAGCGATACAGTCCATTTGGGCTCCTAAATGTAAAGTATCTGCTATATCTTGCTGGAATCCTACAATATGAGCTTCACTGGAATAACCTTTCCTAAACCCGAGCTGCCTTCTATCAAACCAGTTAGTAATTTCGCAAACGTGTCTAATGTAATCGGAAAGAATGCTTTCCCAGAGCTTACAAATAACACATGTCAGCTGACTTGCCTGCAATTATCCGCTTTATGTTTGTCACTCTTTTCCTTGTACACTGGGGCTACTATTCCAACTTTTCATACATTTGGTACCCCCTCCTTCATGCAAACAGTAGGTAATCAAATAGGTATTTCAGATTTGGCACTATATCCCAACCCATAGCCTTTAATATATCCCCAGAAATCTTATCAATCCCAGCTGCCTTTGTAGCTTTCAACTTTTGTATCTTTTTTAAAATGTCTTTATTATCATTGGCAAATCTCACTATTTCGTCAGTATTAGTCGCCTCCTCCATCAGAACATATATTCAACTACCTTTACATATTGCTGACTGAATACTTCGGTCATTTGGAAGTACTTGCCTATACACTCCCCTTATTCATTACTGATCTCAAGAATGTACTTCCTGGAACCTGCTTCTACCTTTAAGTATCTATACATGACCCTCCATTACTCCCTAAATTCACATGGCTGCTAATTATGATTGCCATTATGTTATCCTTAGCTGATTTTTTCGCTTAATTCAATTTCCTAGTGAGCTCCTTCAATCTCTCCTTACTCCCGCAACCATTCCTAACTCTATTTCTTTCTAATCTGCACTTCCTTCTTACTCTCTTTACTTCCCTGTTATGATGTAAGTCAAAGCAATGAGGAGGGAAGTATTCACTATTGCGTGTTTCTGTAGTGTTCTGTGTGTGAATGCAGATTTGTATCAAGGAGAAGACAGAAACCCACATCGCCAGCTCCAAACTCAGAGGAATTATCCAGACGCTAAAATCCCTGGCCCGGCCGGGAAATAAACCCACGGCCCTCTGAACCGAAGACCACTACGCTGACCATTCAGCCAAGGAGCAGGATCACTTCATCACCCTTCTTCTTAAGAATATTGTAACGGATTTCTTTACATTATGCCATTTACAGAAATAAGATCAGCAGTTGAATATTGAGGGTAAGGGAAGGAGAGGCAGACTTAAGAAATTATGATAAGAAAGAGCACGTAAGCTTGCAGTTTTATGTGACTGTTGATATCATGATCATCCGCTCGGGACCTCTAGCGCAGGGCCTCTCAAACGCCCAAAATCTCCGGGTGCAAATTGAGGCGCAGAGTTCCTGTGCACAGTGCATCGGTCCCATTCGGCTCCGCTCGGACCAACGCTTCGTCTCTGGGCTACTCGGCTAAGCTCGGCTCAACTCGGCTCGGATTTGGAGCGCTACGGAGCAAGTGAGGAAGAGGGAGACAGGTGGAGCGAGCGAGACAGGCGTGGGGAAAGAGAGAGCCAGCGCTAATGCTCAAAATCGAGAAGTGGGGGCCTGCACTCTGGTCAACCAAGCGTAGTCGTCTTTTGCACCGTGCACTCTGAGAGGCCCTGCTCTAGCGTTTCGTGAAATCCGGATCTCAAGAACGTTTCAAATATCAGACGTGCATTGGCTTGGGCTTTGAACCGTTGCTTTCTTGGCAGTGACTACGTCACTAGGTTATCACGACCCCGCGATTGATTAGAATCTACATTTATTATTTCTATGTATTTTTTAAAAATTTCTGCATGAAAATGTTTTTTACGTCGCACCGAAACAGATAGATGGGCAAGGTTTAGGAGTGGTAAGGATGCGACCGCCACCATAATTAAAGTACAGTATGGCCTCAGCATTTGCCTGGTGTACAAATGTGTGGGGCCGATGACCTCGATGTTATGCCTCTTTAAATAACAAGCATCATCATCATCATCATCATCATCATAAAAATGTGTAACCACAGAATCATAGGTTCGAACTCACCGTCTTCTGAATGCAAGCAAATTGACTGCTCGGTTTTTCGAGGTAACAGACAGTACTTAAGGGGCTAAGTTCTAGCTTTGAATGAAGGATTATGGATGCACATATTTCTTCCGGTGAAATTAACGGTATGTAGAATTTCTGACAATTTTCGACAACAACAAAAAGGTACATTCAGACATTTTTTCGTTAGTTAAAACTTATTAATTTTGTTACTATGCCATAGTTATGGATGTCAGGAAATACTCAGTCGTTAATGAATTATTACGGTGCGTCCACACCAAGATGATGTCGTTAACTTTCTTAATAAACACTGTTAATGCACAATGTTCATGAACATTATTGTACGTTAATAAACAAAATAGCGTGTTCATTAACATTTCGAGCATGTTGATAAACAAAATTTATTTAACTTTTGTGAATAACAACAACAACAATAATAATAATAATAATAATAATAATAATAATAATAATAATAATAATTTCGTGTGGCTATTTCTAGCCGAGTGCAGCCCTTGTAAGGCAGATCCTCCAATGAGGGTGGGCGGCATCTGCCATTTGTAGGCAACTGCGTGTCCCGCCTCAGCCATCCTCGAAGTGGTTTTCCGTGGTTTCCCACTTCTCTTCCAGGCGAATGCCGGGATGGTACCTAACTTAAGGCCACGGCCGCTTCCTTCCCTCTTCCTTGTCTATCCCTTCCAATCTTCCCATCCCTCCACAAGGCCCCTGTTCAGCATAGCAGGTGAGGCCGCCTGGGCGAGGTACTGGTCATTCTCCCCAGTTGTATCCCCCGACCAAGAGTCTGAAGCTCCAGGACACTGCCCTTGAGGCGGTAGAGGTGGGATCCCTCGCTGTGTCCGAGGGACAAGCCGACCCTGGAGGGTAAACAGATGATGATGATGATGATGATGATATTCTTTTAGCTGTGTTCTAATGTTGTTTCATTTCCAGCTTCGCTCCTCACTGAATAACCTAACCTCCCATAATCGCTTGTATATCATCAAAATAATACTATCCTAACTAGGTAGGTTAAACGATGATTTTCTTTATTTAGTACCTTTATCAATTCCTTGACATTGTTGTATAAAGCTTCAAACACCTCAGACACAATAACTGAAATTGCTTAGACAAATAAGTGAAATGTCACCAGTTGCTAGGAATCTTTTAAGTTATTGCCTATCTATAAAAAATAACCTGTCATTAGTGGAGCCGGCTTTCCAATAATCTGCATCATTACTTGCAATTTCAGACCCAATTACTGTCAACAAGAACTGAAAGATATATAGGGGCATTCTCAAGAGAATTTTGAAAGCCTGCTTCATCATGAATTGACATAAGTGTTCTTTCCAAACTTAATTCTACTCGCCTTCCCAGATTTTTTTCTTTGCCACACTTCGCGTCTGCGCTTTTCTCTAATCGTACTCACTAAAATACTGAAAGCTGCAACTGTATTTTCTTCTTCTTGCCCCTATCAACTGTAACCACACAAACAGCAATTTTGGTGTGGACACAATGTTGAAGAAGTTTGTTAACACAAGTTTATTAACATGTGAAGAAATGTTTTCATTAACATTGTTTATTAATTTTGGTGTGGACTAGCCATAACACCATTTCTGAGAAGAGATCTGATGGACCAAGTAACCTGGATCTCGTAGTCATGGCAACGCCAGTGAGAATGGGTTGGTGCGCATTGTGACAGACAAGCGCAGTTTGACCTCCCTCCACAGTGCCACCACGTGACGGCTCACCGCTGTTATAGTTGTATGGTTGGCAGTACCGTGTTTCCTCGTCAGACTGCTTCAGCCATTACTGTAGGCTGGTTGGGCATTCGGCAACCAGGTCTCTTGTCTGCTATCGTGTTTGTGACCTAGTGTTGAGTCAAGTTTGTGTTTCTTCACAATCACCAGTGAGTTTTTAGCCTAGATTATTCGCGGCGAGAGGAGCACACTTTGGATCAGTGTCTTCACATCACAATCAATAAACGTGCTCGGAGAAAGCGAAGCGGTCATACAGCCCTGCTTCCCGTCTCACGAGTGCCTGCTCAGCACGCACTGCAGGTAAGCCTGTCTCGCAAACTGCAAGGCAGCTGTCATTACTCCCAATTAACATCTTGCATGAAGGCTGTATTTATTAGGAAAAAATGCGCGCATTCAAGCTTCGCCTCGTCATAGAAACAGCTGTGGAGTCAGGGGAACTATTATTTACCCGGCGTCTTAGTTTAGTATATTGCACGTATTTTATTTAAAAGCATCATCTCTTTCAAGTGCTCATGGTGAATGTTCCGCTCATGGCAAGGTAGACTATGTTTAGCAGAGTTGAAATTCGTAACCTACAAGTTTAAGGATTTGAAAATACATTGTAATGAGATAGGCTTCTCTTGTTTAAAACTGAAAATCTCCTATACATACTTCAGGAGTCTTTAAAGATTCAGGCAAATAGGTGCATTATATGCATTATACTAAATGAGATTTCTGAGGGGGAATTAGTATAGAATGGCGAAGTGTTACTGTCAGTTTAATATGATGATACCCCCAGCAATATTTGTTTGCTATCGTTATTTCTGTGGTTTGTGTGTTAAAGTTATGTTCTTTCTTTTCTGTTGTAAGACTGTTACACATGACCATATGATGGGAGGGACGAAACCTCATAATAATAATAATAATATAATAATAATAATAATAATAATTGCTACAAAATCCTGGTTCATTTGTTGGACATATTAAACTTCCCTTGTGTAGGGAACGCTCTATGGACCACGCCCCGGTCCAGCACCCACCGCGTGGCCAGGCGGTAGGAAATTCAGTGTAGGTCAACACTGGCTTTTAGTACTCGCACGATGAGATACTAGGCCATACTTGTGCGTAAAATACACTATCAATTTTATTTATTGTTCATAGTTACAATTTGAAAAATGAGGAAGACTTATTTACATTTCATTTACGCGTACTTTCTTCGGTAAGGAAATCTCTGAAATCCAGTTAGTGATTTAACCAACCATCACCGTCTGCTTCCTTGTCTCTTGCCTTAAAATGATTAGATTTAAGGTATAGAAATCATTTTGAAGTTCTCTGTCCAAGCATGTCTAAATATCGTTTTTAACCCAACTTCCTACCCTTTTATCTCAGCATCGCCAACCTCTGCCGGTTTATACAGAGTTACTTTTTTCCTCATCTCCATCGTATTTCTTGCAATGTCTGCTCTTCGGAAACCAGAAAAGTATGGACATCATATTGGTTTAAGTGGGGAGAAACTAAATAAATTCCTTAGTGGATAAGTCAGTGGTACAATTTCAGATCGAGACCTAGAGATAAAGTATCACTCAACTTTCAAATCAATCCTTTTGATTCTGTTCGTAACAACCACACTTGTTAGCTCAGCTGGGGATGTATAGATCAAATGGGGACATATGAACATTAATTTCTTCGTACACATGAAGTATTTCATGGGATTCCATCGATAAGACTGGCTGCTTTGAACGGTGTAACATCTAAAATGCAAAAGCCCAGTGCTGAATTGCAATACTCCGGTTTACAGAATTCTAAACTGACGTCTTGGCAGATAATTGTCACTACGCCGTAGAAAGTAATACCTAGGCCCGCAGTAGTGGTGATTGGTAATTAGAAGTGGGGGAGGGGGGGAAAAAGAATTTACAGCCAACAAAATGAGTTGATAACATAACAGGGCTTGTACAAATTGCCTTTTTTTCTTCATAATTCCTAGATTCAGGCGGCTAAAATGGAATAAAAATGTAATTTTTTCACAAAGTGGGGGAGGGTTAGTCGCCGCCATTGGCCCTAGGGAACAATAATGAACCAGTACCTCACACACCGAACTCCTGGACTTCATCGTCTTAATGCTTCATGCGGTATACGTGTCGTCAGCCTCAATGGTACAGTTGGTTATTTCGTTGACTTTTTCACCAAGTAAAGAGAATATCGGCTAAGGAAAGGGAAAGGCCCGTAAGGGAACAAATGTTTGCCTTGAGAGTTTGAGTTGGACGGTTGAGGGAGAGGAGACTAGCGACAAGTAGGCGAGGGCAATATTACTCGCCGTGGGTCCCAGGGTAAACACTCACACAAGTAATGGGTCTTAGTTGCTATTTGAATTCCGGACAATGCATGTGGGATTTTTAAAATTAGGAGTCTTGCGGCTATAATTACGATATCAACTACGAACTTGCATACCTGTACTGATTTTCAAAGTTATGGGTAGTGCTGGGCAAAACAGTTGCGCTCAGACAACCGTTGTATAACACGGTTGCAAAATAACGTACTTCTACCGAACAAATGAGGGAGTGCGCGCCAACGCCTCACATCTTTCCTTGTACAGGCCAGTCAGTGATGTATATCATTCTATCCAAGATAAACACAAATGATATGAATGAATTGAATTCATTTACGAATTTCACATTCATATAGCATAACCATTGGATATATATGAAGATTACAACGCGACCAAGAATGTAGTTTTCTAACCACCCTAAGCCAAGAAAAAAGTTGTCTTACAAAATTGATAACAGCTTTTTTCCTTGGGAACATCAAATTCTCCTTATTTTTTTCTTTTGCTATTTGCTTTACGTCGCACCGACACAGGTAGGTCTTATGGCGACGATGGGATAGGAAAGGTTTAGGAGTGGGAAGGAAGCGGCCGTGGCCTTAATTAAGGCACAGCCCCAGCATTTGCCTGGTTTGAAAATGGGAAACCACGGAAAACCATCTTCAGGGCTGCCGACAGTGGGGTTCGAACCCACTATCTCCCGATTACTGAATACTGGCCACACGTAAGCGACTGCGGCTATCGAGCTCGGTAAATTCTTAAATTTATAAATAAGTTAATGTATAAAACATAACATTGTATATTGTTAAAATTTGGATTCAATCTGATGACGTATTTTGAGAAATATTTTTTAACTTGACGTATTGTTGAAACACGTTTTAAAACGAGCACTTCCTGCGTTCCAGTTGCCATAAAAATACTAAAGTACAAATTTAAAATTCCAAACGTTCGTGACTACCGTGAAATAAAACGAGGAAAATTATGGTGTAATTGGATTTTATAGGCTTACTGGTCATATCATAAACATTTGAATGAGCATAATAGTTTGGTCGACAGTAGTAATGTAACTTTCTTGTTTCTAACACTCTTCTAACCTACTACTATACAATGTTACCTATTCGGACTACTGGAAATGTGGGTTAGAAGAATTTAAAATTACCGTGTGCTTGAAAATCTACTAACGTACATTGCATAAATCACAAATAAATGTATCCGAATATTAACAAAATTTACAAATCTATAACAAAATCATCTTTAATTACTGTACTTTCTGCGACCTAGAGGTGGAATAATGCTCTTAGTTCTCTTCCTTCTTTAAACTGGGGCAGTATTATGCCTTGATTAATACCTATGTTTTTAGTTGTTCGTAAAAGGTTGATTCTCAACTCACGATCGCCTTTGTGAGTGTGCCTGTCATTACAGAGTCAGACTTGAAGTCGTGTTATGTTTTCGTATTAGTTTTAAATGTTAAATGTCACGGCATCTAAAGATCCACTAGTTCTGTATTTCATGACTGAATGGAGGCTAATTAGAATAACTAACAAAATGAACTCTAAAAATACTCAACTAATTGCACCTTACAACACTCGAACCATAGAACTGGTGTAGCACTGTCTATTATGGCTCTCGGTGACGTCAGGCGCATCATTCAATAGCAGGGCAGCTCTCCAGAACAGCCTATCTCACCTGCGAGTTAGACTGGAAAACCCCAGTGTCAAAAACGCAACGATTGGGGAAGTTTTGTATACGTATCGGTTGTGAAACTTGAAACTCCACTTGATCTGTGCTGGCGAAGAACGCAACAGCAAAGTGCAACTGCAACTGTTATTTTCTCGCAACGGTTTCATTTGACAACGGTTGTATTCCGGAAACGGTTGCGATAAAACGGTTGCGTTGTATCTGTCCCAGCCCTAGTTGTGGGTCCTGGGAGCATTCTTGTATTTTATCATTGTTCTGGATAAGAGTTAGCATGGCTCCTTCCCACTTCTAGTCAGAATGACCTGGGTTCGATGTTTTGTTTCCGTGTGGAAGCTTCCTATGGTCCGAGCGTTTTAACGAAGTGTTGTCAGCATCATGAGGAAGCTGAATGGATTATCCAGTCCTACTCTTGTCCTTTCTAAAAGTAATTATCTGTAGCTCCAGGATAATTCAGGCCATGGTCACGTAGTCTGTTTATTTCTCACATATACACTTGCTAATACGGACACTATCGTAAACTACACATTATACTTCACATGCACTACTGTAAGTTCGGAGATGTCGACCACAATATTCTGAACCCCAAAAATGAAATTACTTCATTTCTGCTTGTTTTTTAGAGTTAATTGCATGAGCATTTTATGGTATTTAAGAATTTCTGTTTTCGGCATGGAAGCCCTATTCCTGCGATATAACTTTATGCTTCTTTCATCCCCCTCCTCCTCACCTGAAATTTCTAATTTCATCTTGTTATGAGAAGAATACACAGCTGATTGTTTTGGTATTGCTGTCAATATTTTCATATGTTTACACTTCTAAAGTTACTGGACAAAACGTGAAGGTTTTTATTCACTTTACATAACTACCTGTATGAATGACAATGTGTGTGACGTAACTTATATAGGGCCTACGTACAGACTGAGAAAACATGAAAGTCAAGACTTATAAACTGAGAATTAAATCTAAATCGATAATTATTTGTGGCTAGTTGTTTAATAATAATAATAATAATAATAATAATAATAATAATAATAATAATAATAATCCGCGGTACTGGGGTTTTGTGCCATATGAGTTCTTTTACATGCCGGTAAATCTACCGACGTGAGGCTGGCCTCTCCAACACATTCGAATACCATCGGACTAATCCTAGAAGTTTAACGTCACACTAACTCAGATTGTCGACGGCAATGGGACGTGGAGGACTGGGAACGAAACGACGGTGGTCTTTCTTCAAGTACGGAAGACCATGTTGAGGGCTGCCGATGGAGGGGTAATGTAAGCTTACAGCTACGCAGCCCGAATCGCGCAGCCGACCCGCTCGATGATATAATAATAATAATAATAATAATAATAATACCCAGAATCTCGGGATTTGCTAGAGGGGTGGGGTCTTATTTATAATGTAAGACAATATAGACACGAGTCTCACGTATTTGAGCGCTCTTAACATGACGAGCAGCTGTGTTAATTTCGATCTCCGAACCGTCAGCATAGAATAAGAGTGCGTAACGAACCATGCTATATATCTGGTTGAACTGAAAATGAATTTAAATCAATACTATCAACATACTTCAAATGATGATAGCTAGGCAAAAATACTACTGTATATAATATTCTTCAGATACTATCTGTACAGCAAAGGAGGTGGTTCAGTTTTAGAGTTCTTGACCCTGGCTGCCCAGACGAGGAATACTTGCTAAAACCGGTCTGTTTCTTTTTGTCTGGCTGTGTTCCATGGCCACGTTACGTACGCTCTCTTTTACCTTGAGTCATCATCAGCACAATGCGAGTGTGCTGCCTGGCCAGCTGCTGGTACGGCGTAAACAAGAACTTCACAGCTTTTGTAAACAACTGCCAGAGTTCTCGTGATAATGAGGCTTGTGAAGACTTCTTGTTCTCAGACAAATTTAGATATTCGAAGAATAGGCTCAAAGTAATCATTCTAGGATTAGAATGCGAAAGAGTAAGGCAAATTTTGAGGGATAATACATGCGGTGGCAAGAAGCCATTATTCAGTATAGTGGTATGAGCCCTTCAGTTACAGCATTACCGTAGTCAGATAATTGCGTTTTAAGGCGTCCTTAACGTCTGACCTTTTAACTCGACTCTTGTTTCTAAACTTTGTAGTCAGGAAAGGTATCACCATAGTGTTACTTTCCTACTGCAACCAGCGCATCTGCACCACCTGAACATAATTCCTTCGTGACATACAAATATTTCTATATTGCACATCGACGGCTTATTTTATGTCAGTATAATTTTCGTGTGAATAATACTGGAAACGTACATTTGTTCTGTATGTAATGTAGCTGGATATATGGCCATTAGGACAAAGGCCAATTAATAAATTTAAAACAAGTGTATTGAGGCGAATCCAAATACCCAGTTTTAGAGTTAGGGGAATTAACCACTCAGGGAATCGAACCCGGAGCCTCTGAACCGAAGACCACTGTGTTGGTCATTCAACCAAGTAGCCAGCCAGATTTCTAAGAACGAATATGTGGCAATGTTTCACGTCGCGTTCCGCTTCTGGGCTTTACCGGTATGATGTGCGGAAGTAATTGCCCTCCCTTCAAAAATCTATTTCTTCAGTGGGGATAGGACACTACGCATTCTGCCGAATCAAGCGAGGAACTTGTTACAAAATGGGTAAAAGATTCAGAAGACATGTTACGGATCAGTTAGATCACGGAAAACAATTTAAATAAAGTAGCTCTCCACTCCCAACTGTTGACATTGATATATTTTTGAAAGATTAAAGCTTCGTTCGGAATCTGTTCAGCATTCGTCATTATGTTCATAAATAAACCACGTGTAATCAAAACTGACCGTTTTAGGACTGCTTTATGATTTTGTGCTGGTTGCTAATTTTATAATTTATTTTTATACGCTCTGTTGGTTTCACGAGGCTGAGTGAACCTCATCCAGCCCTCTTGCCAGTCCAGAATTATAATGCCTGGTCTGGCCGGGTATCGAATCTATGGTGTCAGAGTAAGAGGCAGACTTACTACCCCTACATCATGATGATGATGATGATGATGATGGCAAATCTTCTGGCTTTAGATTTAATACAAAAAAGCACTCTCTTTATCACCAATCAAATTATCGCTAAAACTGGTTTTCGGAAATTGAATTCCTTTATGTTTACACTTAACATTTCTAAAATACCGAAAGTATCCCCATAAAATGTGTCGTTGATTAAAATAACTGGTGACGTTCCTTGATACAAGTAATTCTGAATTAATATTGAAATGAAATGGCGTATGGCTTTTAGTGCCGGGAGTGTCCGAGGACAAGTTCGGCTCGCCAGATGCAGGTCTTTTGATTTGACGCCCGTACGCGACCTGCGCGTCGTGACGAGGATGAAATGATGGTCATGATGATGAAGAGACATACACCCAGCCCCCGTGCCAGCGAAATTAACCAGTTATGGTTAAAATTCCCGACCCTGCCGGCAATTGAACCTGGGACCCCTGTGACCAAAGGCCAGCACGCTAACCATTTAGCCATGGAACCGAACTGAATGAATATTATTCCTTTTCAAATTGAGGAACGACATAGCTGAGAATGATAGGACTGGTCGGACATGTCAGTGGGAGTCAGCTGTTGCTCTGGTACTAGGTGGAGCGTTCAGCGTTGGGTTTAGTGTCGCGTGTCGGTAAACGGCACGTTATTCAGACGTCATGGCAGAGATTTAAATGAAATATTTTCAGCGATAGATTCATTTCAAGTATTTTCAGGGTCCTCTTTATGGACGATAAATATCTCTATCTTCTTCTACTACAGCTTTTCCCACATCTGTGGGGTCGTGGGTGCGAACTGTGTAGCACATGTTGATTTGGCCCTGTTTTACGGCCGGATGCCCTTCCTGACGCAACCCTATATGGAGGGATGTAATGACTTGCGTGTTTCTGTAGTGGTTGGTAGTGTAGTGCGTTATCTGAATATGAAGGTGAAAGTGTTGGGTCAAACACGAACACCCAGTCCCCGAGCCAGAAGAATTAATCAGACGCGATTAAAATCTCCGACCCGGTCTGGAATCGACCCTGGAGCCCTCTGAACCGAAGGCCTCAATGCTGACCATTCAGCTAATGAGTCGGATACGATACATCTCTCCATATTACTTTTAAAAATTATTTCCATGCCTTTTTGTACTCCGTTAAAATTATGGTTACTAATAGAAATGTGTTCTGCATAAATGCAGACTATTTCTTTTATTGTATGGCTTTGAAACGTTTTAAATACCGCTGAGCTGATGTCCAGTCCTTCATATATTAATTTTATTACAATCCCTGCATGTGAGTACTCCAGAAATACAATAAATGTCCTTTTTACTGAATCGATTTTCTGCGATACTTCGTTTTTTGGTTCCAAAAGCTACTTGTACATTACATTTCTTTTAAAATATTGGAAATTTTCTCAACTTTTTCCGAGGTATGTAAAGGTCACATATTGTGTATTAATTTATAACTGTGAGGTTCTTCAGTCTTTCGAAACTAATTCAAAGTAACAGCAATTTAGAAATTACCTGAAAAAGAAAAACATTTATTAACAGATTGTACCTGAAAAGGATACCATTAATTAAAAACAGAATGTTGTGTTTCATTTTAAGGAACAATTACAATCAAATCCCACTTTAAAATATATATTACTAGCAAGATACCCGTGCTTCGCTACGGTATTATACTGAAATTTATAATTGAATGCTTATTGTTTTAGATATATAATCCGCCGAAATTCGCGATCTGACTCATTCTCTGCGAGAATCCACCAAAATTCCCGATCTATTATTTTACGGCACGTTTCCTCCCATTTTTCAATCTTCCTTTCCAGCAATCGATTTCGTACTTCCCGGGTTAGGCTCAGGTATTCCTCCAAGTCAGTTGGGTCCGTAAATCTTTGCCATCTTTTCCTATAATATTTTTAATACGGATATAATCCTTCAGGAGATCCGGCGTGCTGTCATACTGGGTGCCTTGGCGGCACTGAACCCGCGACCGGACTGCATTCTTAGTCATTACCCGTCCAGGAGCCGTTTCCATCGCGGTCCGCAATTTGACGACGGTCCGGAATATTATTATTATTATTATTATTATTATTATTATTATTATTATTATTATTACTATTATGTGTTGCTGGAATGGCTGATGACAGGGAAAACCGGAGTATCCGGAGAAAAAACTGTCCCGCCTCCGTTTTGTCCAGCACGAATGCCACATGGAGTGACCGGGATTTGAACCACGGAACCCAGCTGTGAGAGGCCGGCGCGCTGCCGCCTGAGCAACGAAGGATCCTTATAAGTACATTAATAACAGTAAAATCAATTGGTCTCACCTCCTTCTACACCCCACCGCCGTTAAGTTTATTTACAGCCACCCCCCCCCCCCCGAAAAAGAATTAAAAGGATGCTTGTTTCTTTATGTTTAAGGGAGATTCCAAACACCAATGTTCACGTCTATTACCTTCAGTTTTGAGATATAAGTATCCACATAAAAATAATTTACTTTTTTTTTACTTCATTTCACAATAATCTCTCCTCCCCCTAAATGAATTTTCCCGCAAAAAATTACTTGTTTCTTTAATAGTAAAGGATCTTCTAAATACCAATTATCACGACTCTAACTTCTTCAGTTTTTGATTTATGTGTCCTCATGAAAGGAATTCAACTCCTTTACACTCCTGCCCTCCAAGATGGTTTCCCCACCAAAACGCCTTTTTCTTTGTTTTTAAAGGAGATCCAAATACGAATTTTCACGTCTGTAACAACTTTAGTATTAGATGCATGTATTCTCATACAATTAAGTCAACTAATGTTTCAATTCTTTCACCCCCCTCCCCCTTCATTGGATTTTACGAGAATACGTGTTTCTTTACTTTTAAAGCAGATTGCAAATATCAAATTTCACGTCTGTAACATCATTTTTGAGATATCAGTAGCCTAATTAAAGTAATTCATCACCATTTTCAGTCCCTTTAACCCCCCCCCCCCCCCCGCCCTCCACCCAAGTGGTATTTCCGAAAACTAAAAATACACTTTTCTTTATGTTTAATAGAGATAAAAAATACCATTTTTCACTTCTGTAACATGTTAAGTTTTTTAGATATCCGTAAAAATTCTCATTTTAAAATTTCACCTTTTTGGGTTCCCCTTAAGTAGTTTCCAAAAACAAATAACCTATATTTCTTTACATTTACAGGAGATTTACACCCACTGTTTACGTCTGTAACATTTTACGATTCCAAGATATTCTGTAGATATAGTCTTTCAAAAAATTCACCCCAATTTGTCACTCCTGTTTAACCGCCATTAATTGGCTTTTCCAAAAACTAAAAAAATACGTGTTTCTTTATTTTTAAAGGAGATCCCATATGCGAATTATCAGTTCTGTAATATCTTTCGTTCCTGAGATATGTGTATCCTCATTAAAGGCATTCAACCCATTTTTCACCCTTTTACACCCCTCCTATTAGGACTTACTGGAAACAAAAACATACGTGTTCCTTTATTTTTAGAGGAGATTCTAACCACCAATTTTTACATCTGTAAATTTTAAAGTTTTAAGATGTAGACACACTCATTTTAAAAAATTCACCCCCGTTTTCACCCCCCAATATTTGGATTTTCCAAAAACGAAAAAATACCTGTTTCTTTACTTTTAAAGTAGATCCAAAATACCAATTTTCAGGTCTGTAATATCTTCAGGTTCTGAAATATAAGTATCCTCATGAAAGGCATTCAACCCATTATTCACCCTTTTACACCCTTCCTATTGGTATTTTCCGAAAACAAAAGAATACGTGTTTCTTTATTTTTAAAGGAGATTCTAAATACCTATTTTTACACCTATAACCTTTAAAAGTTTTGAGATATAGATACACTCATTTTAAAATATTACCCCTTTTTTACCCCCCTTAATTGGGTTTTCCAGAAACAAAAAAATACGTGTTTCTTTATTTTTAAAGGAGATCCCAAACACCAATTTTCAGGTCTATAATATCTTCAGTTTCTGAGATATAAGTAGCCTCATTAAAGGCATTCAACCCCTTTTTCACCCCTTTTCACACCTCCTATTGCGATTTTCCGAAAACAAAAAAATACGTGTTTCTTTATTTTTAATGAACATTCTAAATACCAATTTTTACATCTGCAAACTTTAAAAGTTTGGAGATATAGATTCACTAATTTTAAAAATTCACCCCCTTTTCACCCTCCCATTAATTAGATTTTCCAAAAACAAAAAAATACGTGTTTCTTTATTTTTAAAAGAGATCAAAAGTACCAATTTTCAGGTCTGTAATATCTTCAGTTTTTGAGATATAAGTACCGGTATCCTGATTAAAGGCATTCAACACATTTTCCCCCATTTTCACCCTTTTTCACCCCTCCTATTGGGATTTTCTGAAAACAAAAAAATACGTGTTTCCTTATTTTCAAAGAAGATTCTAAATACCAATTTTTACATTTGTGAACTTTTAAAGTTTTGAGATATAGGTGCACTCATTTTAAAACTTCACCCCCCTTTTCACCCCCTTAGCAACGGAATATCCAAAAATCCTCTCTTAGCGAGCACCTACATCTTAATATGAATGTATTCCCAAAATTTTATTTCATTATGTCCAGTAGTTTTGGCTCGGCAATGATGAATCAGTCAGTCAGTCAGGACAAGCTATTTTATATATATATAGATTAAGCAATGTAAAAACATTTGTGATCAAATTTTGTTTACACCCTTCTAATAGTTGAATGTTTACTGCAGCACACAGCATAAATTCTACTTCCGCTCTCTTTACTAGGCCAGCAAAGAGTGCAAAGTTTTTAAAGACGAAATACGTCATTCTGATTTTAATTTATTTTTTAAGTATCCTTTTCATATATTTGTTATACTGACTTAGTTTCGACAGGCAAGAACCTCACAGTTGCACAAATTAAGTCGAAACTGGCGTTCATTATAACCAAATATTTTTTTTAAGAATTTGTTAATTTTTTTTTGTCCGTATTTTATTTTATTGTATTGTGAACCATCACTAGGGCCCGGTTTCATATGCACTAAAAACTCAAAAAATATGCATGCACATATGCACTAAAATGTTGAAAATATGCACTAAAAATAAATAAAAATGCTTACCAAACGCATTATTTAATTTTAACTCGGTGTTAAATTGATAAACAGGTTCATTCCTTGTAAAATGATGCATGGCAGTAGGTTAAGTTTTTCAATGTTTTCAGGGGTCAATAACTTTATGTTGTCGGACAGAATTAATTTACACGCTGAAGATGATGGTCCTACGTCGACTTGCATACTGGCACTGATTGCTTGGAACATTCTTCTGGCAAAGACTGCCTGATTCTACTTATGTAGTTGCTTATGGATTGAAATGTCAGAAAGAAGGAAATAGCTGTTGTAAAAAGGGTCATTATCCATCTCCGACACTGAAAGCACTATCCTTGATCAGGAAAGGTTTCTCGTATTGCCAGGTGATGTAAAACATATATATATAGTTCATTATATTTTTCATTTCGTTGAGAAATCTTAGATAATCGACCACACATATGCGAAATATCTATATATGCACTATCCTTTAAAATATGCTCTAACGTTCAAAATGTGCGTTATATGCGCATATGCATTTTTTAAAAATCCGGGCCCTAACCATCACACTGAGTTTTAAATATGGCTATCATTTTATGATGACTATGGATCCTAGATATAGTAGATGTTGTTCAGTCTCGGTTACTTGATATGAAGTTTACGGTCTCTAGGTCCTTCCAACTTTGGCACGAAAAATTCTCGTATTCATATCTCCTAAAAGAATTGACGAGCTCGAACGGGCATATCATTCATTGAAATTACACTTAATTGATAAACCATTACTTTCAGATGAATTGAACTAGCGCCCTTTTTCTAATGCGTGAAGTGAGTAGCCTACTTCAGACACTATTTGCTCTGTTGCTTTCAAAGGACTCTAGTTTGATGCATCGAGTCTTCCCTGACAGCTGTAAAAAGTGGACTTAACTAGCTACCGTACGCTGTAATTTTTTTAAAAAATTTGACCTTTATTGGTACTTTACACCATTTGGTCATTGTCCATGTACGTACAAGGAACACTACAGCACACATACAAAAATATAAATTGTCAGTGCAAAGTGCATATAAAAATGAAAACCAAATTGCCGCAGTCTTCAGTAGAGAACACTACACTGAATCTCTCTTCAGGGAGAAGGGGGAGAACAAACAAAACACACAACACTGGCAACAATGCGAAGGGCACAAAAGTCAAATTCTTATTTACGCGGTTCTCAAAAATTCCATCACAGCATTGAGAACTGAATTCTTTTCATCGTGCAACACCAATGCAGCGTTGGTCGGGAACGGCACTTGGAGATCAGATAGTGCAGATAAAAAGCGGCTTCGAA
Source organism: Anabrus simplex (assembly GCF_040414725.1). Taxonomy (NCBI): domain Eukaryota; kingdom Metazoa; phylum Arthropoda; class Insecta; order Orthoptera; family Tettigoniidae; genus Anabrus; species Anabrus simplex. Next base: position 278,265,379 of record NC_090265.1, read on the forward strand.
AAGCTTCATAAAGGCCACACTTAAATTAAATGTGGTTGAGTACGCTGTAATTAATCAAGTCAATTCCCATCTTCGTATGCCGGGAGCTTCACTTGGTTTGTATGTTTCAAATGCATCTCTAATTACTACTCTGATCTCATTTTATCTCTAGAGCTGATTGCTACATTTAGCTCATGAAGCGTTAAGTTGGTAAGTTTCTTCCGTTTAATTCATGGTGTTCTGTTTGATGGATGTTTTTTAAAATAAGCATCCTCGCTTCAAGCGAAGGTTGCGCGCGCTCCGATCCAGATTGGATGTTACTCTCGTTCTGCGTCACGGATTTTCGGAGCAAATTGAGTTATAAGACTTAGCTTACATTTTGATGCTCGGCTGAAATGGAGGGCAAGCTGGGTTTGACGTAGTTTACCATTCTGGAACGAACAGCGAGAATTTGCCTTTCAGCTAATCATGGACAGAGCTCTATAGTTGGATATCTTGGAAGTCAGTCGTCACAGCGATTTTCTGGCTCTTTCTTTATATAGATTGATATCTGTATTAATAGCATGACCATTGGAATTTTTCTTGCTTTGAGCTAAAATTTAACTACTTTAGTTGATCTTCTGATACTGTTAATCTGAACATTACCTTTATATTTAGAAAGAACTAGAACGACTTTCTTTTTCAAGAAAAATTAATTAAAAATCGATGAAGAGGAAGGAAATTCTTATTTTTAGTTGAAAGCATGCGTTCAGAAGATGATTGTTTAGAGCTGCACCATCGCCAACCCTGAAGATGGTTTTCTGTGGTTTCTCCCACCAGACAAATGCCGGGGATGTATAGTTGCTAAAGAAAAAGCGCGTGGTACCGTATGGTATGCTCTTCGCATTTAATATTTTATCAGACTTAATTTTAATCATTATCAAGATAGAATTCAGCTTCTGTGTAGATGTAAACTCTGTGGATGCCCACAACAAACGTATCTAAATTGCATCTATACCTACGCGTAAAATAAGGAAATAAAATCTTACGTCTTTAAAATAGACACGTAATATGAAAAGATACCTCTGCTTACGGCAATAAGGTATTGTTATGGTATGACACCATGGTACTGGTTACATTCTAAAATTTAACTCATCTCTGGGTTATCAGTATTGGAAATGTAATTAGTGTAAAAGAAAAATAGATGTATCCTTTATAAATAGCTTTGAGTTGTCTTATACGTGTGGAGTCAGTTTAGTCCCTAACTCGTATACACATGAAACTTCACAAAAAATAAAAAAAATGATACTATAAAGATGCTTGGCGCACGCTGTAGAGAATCGTCAGATGTCCTGAAAATGTGTGTGCATTTTGACAACATGAACAATCAGCAAGTCAGCCACGCCATGAACGCAAGAAAAGTTGCGCCCCTACCCCATTTTCCATAATGTTAATGATCAGCTCAAAGTGAGAAGAATGGGCTTAGTGGTTTCCGTCTTGCTTTGTCAGCAAATTTGTGTGCAGTATAATATTTCCGTATCCGACCATTTTCAGCGGCAATCACAGCAGGATTACCGAGCAAGTTAGCTCTGAGCATTGCGGCACTGCCAGTTACGTCCGCTAGCTCTGTACTCGGAAGACAGGTGCATACCTGCCAACTTTCCCGATTTAGGCGGGAGACTCCCGATTTTCGACAGTTTTTCCCGCCTCCCGATTATTGTATTATTTCTCCCGATTTTAGCTTATATTTTGGTGAACTTCAAAGATTAGTTTTCAAATTCGGCCATTTCAACATTGTACGCCAGTGGCTGAATGTCCTTCGCTCATTGGCCGCTTTCAAATGTAATATCGACGTATGTTAATATGAGAAATGCGCGCGAATGTGCGATGTTTATTGAAACCTGTATATCGCGATGCGAAATCTCTCGTTCTCGCGTGCTATGTTCGTGTTCATCCACATCAGTCTGGTCGATTCTAGAGACTAGTCACTAGATTTGGGGTCCATTTCAGTAATGTAGTGACAGAATTTCAAAGATAGTGACTAGTGACTTTTCTAGAGATTCATTTGGAGACAATTCTAGCGAATTTTAATTTATTACTTGATAAAAATAACATTGCGCTTCGCATAATCGCGCGGGCACGTGATGCAATATATTACTCTATGCATTTGCTAAGTAGTGGCATTTAATGCATGACTAATTATTCACACCTATAGAGCATGAGTTCATACTATTTTCAGAAGGCTTATCAGAGACCGATCATCTCACTAACATACTTCCTGTGAGGTAATGGAGATGTGTAATTTTTAGCCTTGTAGCGTCTTATAGCAACAGTCGGGTTTTGAGACCATAACTGTTATTTTATATACCATAGTACTCCTGTATTGCGCAAGACATGTAGAATAAGCAGGTTTGACCATTTGTATCTCCTGATTTCTCCTGATTTTTGGTTTTGTAAAGTTGGCAGGTATGCAGGTGGGTTCGAATCCCCCGTCGGCTATCTTCGAATGATTTTTTTGTTGTTTCCCTTCTCAACTCCAGGGGGACTCCGCAATTCAAGCTACAGCCACTTCCTTCCTGTTCCTAGCCCATACAATTACACCTACACCCACAGAAAACACAGCGGGAAAAGCAGCTGCCGAACTGGCGAACTGAACCTAAATACTTTGAAACAGGAGTGCAAAAATATGTAAATGAACCGAACCATGCGTTGTTTCTGTTATAAAACCCACAAGACAAGTACCAACTAATTGGCAGTTAATACCATTTATAAACAGCATGGGAAACAAATGATGCTGAATTATCCTGATCGTTTTCTCTGAAGCTGCAATGCAATTGAACTCGATTAATTCGAACCTAAAGGGTAAAAAAAAAAAAACAAAAAAACCATGGATTCGAATGAAACAATATCACACACACCATATTCCCCGAATCTCGAATTCAAATTTAGTTGCATGACGGAATATGGCGAATAACAGACCTAAAACTACACATGTAATTTTATCGTATAAACAACTTCAACAATAAAAACAAATCAATTAATCCTTCACAACTTTTTTAAATAACTGGTAATTTTGCTTTGTTTTTGCGTGAAAAGTGTGAACTCTTAAACATTATTGATGGAAACGCATAGTCACTTCAATTTTGTAGTCCTCGGTAGCAAAGCTCAGCCGTTGTCACTGAATCCACCTGCAGTCAGTAGGCAGTAGAATGTCTAATTCAATTTAATGACAGATGTAATTAACTTAACATGGAGTTCTGGGTTTAGACCTAGTAAGTGGATTTTCCCGGTTACCGAAACTCAAAAGTTCGCTTTCGGCGACGAAGAGCTTGAACCATTTCTTAGCTTCCCAATGACCACAGTACTATTTCAAACGCCAGCATGATTGTACACGACTTTTCTCTTCTACCCAGCCAGCGTTCCAACGTCCTTTAATCTCTCACACACACCCCCCCCCCCTTCATGCCTTTCAGCGTACAGGATGATAGGAATAGGATAGCGTACAGTCTGCAAGCCTTTAAAATTTACTAAGCGGCTCCACAATCCTTTATTTGTAATCAGCCCTGTGGCCTAGTTCATTCTCTACCTGTTATCTTTAAATCATTAGAAACAAGACTTAACCACCTGCCACCTCTTGGTCACCCTCTGCTTCTCTTACCCTCCATGACATAGTCCATTATTCTTCTAGGTAACCTATCTTCCTCCGTTCGCCTCACATGATCTTAACACGGAAGTCTGTTTATGGGTACCACGTCATCAGTAGAGCTCCTTCCTAACTTAGCCTTTATCTCCTCATTCAGAATACCCTCCTGTCATTATTGCCACCTTTGTACCAGCGATCATTGTCGCTTCGTTCATGTCTGTTATTTCCAACTTACGAGTAAGATAATGCGAGTCTACCCAGCTTCCAGTCCCGTACAACAAAATTGGTCTGAAAACAGACCGGTGTAAAGATAGTTTCGTCCGGGAGCTGACTTGATTCTTACAGAATACTGTTGATCGCATCTGCGAGCTCAGTGCATTAGCATTGCTGCATCTTAATTCAATCTCAACTTACTATACTACCATCCTGGAAGAATACACAACCTAAATGCTTGAAATGATCTGCCTGTTCAAATTTCGCATTGTCTACCTGACATTCAGTTCTTAGGTTTCTTCGCTAACACCTCTTTGGTCTTGAAAAAGCTAATTTTCACATCATACTCATTGCACTTATTTTCTAGTTCCCTGATACTAGGTTGCAAGCTTTCAGCAGTCTGCTATTAAGACTAAGTCGTCGGCATAGGCTAAATTGCGTACTACATTTCCATCTAACTGAATCCCTCCCTAGCACTTGATGTATTTCAGTAGATGACCCGTATAAACTATGAACAACAAAAGGGAAAGATTACAACAGTCTCGTCTAACCCCTGTAAGTACCTTGAACAAAGAACTCATTCTACCATCAATTCTCACTGCAGCCCGATTGTTAACATAAATACCTTTTGATTGCTTTTAACAATCTATCTAGTCCCATAATCTTTCAGTACGGTTAACGTTTTATGGCCCGGTAGTCTGTCATATGCCTTTTGTAGATCTTCAAAACCTACACATCTATTCCTTTCGCAGCATTTTTCAATTATCTGGCGGATACTGATCCTGACAGCCCCTGCGTGATCTGAAACTACACAGGTTTTCACCCAACTTACTCTCAATCACTGATCGCTCCCTCCCTTCCAAAATGCCGGTGAACACCTTGCCTGGTATACTGATCAATGAAATACCCCGATATTGTTGCAATCCTTCCTATTCCTTTGCTTATAGAAAGTCGCAATTACTGCTTTTGTCCAATCAGAAGGTACCGTACTAACGTTCCATGCTAATCTTAGGCCTATTATTTTATGAATCCTTTTCATCCCTGCCCTTCTACTATATTTAACCATTTCCGGTCTAATTTCATCTATTCCTGCTGGTTTATGAATATTGAGTTTATTTACCATCATTTTCACTTCCTCAGGCGTAATTTCACTAACACTTTTACGTTAAGAAGATTTTTCAACACATTCCTTCCACCTGTCCAGCGATTCACTGGGATTTACTATGAGTTCATCTGATTTACCTCAGTCACTATTCATTTCCTTTTTCCCCTCACTTTTTCTTTCTTTCTTACTTTTCTTTCTTTATTACTGACCGGAAATGTTTCCCTGCCGCTTGACCTTGTCTTCCCAGGTTATTACTGAAATATTTTCATGACTCAACCATTGTTTCGATTTGTTTCTTTCGTATACGTACAGTTCCCTCTCTGAATCATTCTTGGTTTGGAGCCATTTCTGATACGCCAACCTTTTACATTTACAAGCTTCTCTTACTTCATAATTCCTCCAAGATGTTCGCTTTTTCCTATCTTTACACACAGCTGTTCTTAGGCATTCCCTTCCGGTTTCTTCGACAGCATCCATCCTTGTACGCCACCCATTGTGTTCCTATATCGTGAACCTGCTTATTTTATATATTATTTTTCTGAAAATCGTCCAAAAGTAGTTTGTGGGACGTAAAAGCAATAACATTATTTAAATTGTTTTGGAAATTTTCACCAATCATATCCATGTATTTCTAATTTCCTCATCCTGGAGAGTTTCTACACTTACTCGTCTGCAGACAGATTTCACTTTCTCTGTCCTATGCCTAGACATTCTTAGTTCACTGAAGATCAGATAGAGGTCTGTATCATTGAAAAATTCCCAGAATGCCGTACATTCCTAACAGAGTTCATGAATTCAAAGTCGTTTATGATAGCCATTATGGATCTGGTGCCCTTAACCTTCCTGCATAGTGGTGAATATCCCTGAATATAGGCCTATTCGTTACTGCTAATCACGTACTAGCAAGAAGTTGAATAGGTGTAGTGATACCGCTGTATTGTGCTAGTTGCTTAGAAACGTTAGCCGACAGCTTTTCGTGTTTTCTATCTCGGATATTAACGAATTGAATATGACGAAAGGGGGGTCTGTAAGTGTGTCGGAAGGCGAATTTTTAGGTTAACCTTATATTAAGGAGCCACACTACGCTCCGAATTCTGGCTTATATAATGGCTTATAATTGGTGTTTGAATGTTGAAACGGTAAAATCTCGAAATAAAAGCTCATTTGAGGAATTTCCAAATACAGTAGGTATGGATTTTGTACCCATGAAGATTAACTTCGCAAAAGCTCGCAGAATAGGTATCCGCCACTCTGTGGACTCCCTTGTATACAGGGAATTGTTGACGAGGCGCTACTGTGTTTTTCAATGGTCAACTGCAATGGTCTCGTGGATCTTTCCGCCCTACTCGAATTTCAGAGCGGTGACTGTAGAGACTGTAAAAGAGTGTACTCAGCTCCAGTAGAATGTATTTTATCATCGTGGAGCTTTGAAAATCTGCTATGTGATAATATTTCAGCTTAGAACTAGGTTTCGTTATTTAAGGTTCAGTATTACATGAACTCCTTCAACGAATTTTCGTTCTATGTGATACATGAGCTGTGGGTCAGTACTTCTCTCAGCACTGTTACATAAGAGAATTTTTAGGCGCTACGGCGATATATGAAAAGGTCTTCATGTGTATTCTCGGGACCTATTAATTATTGCGTACTGAATAGGCTTTCGTGTATAATTGTTGACTGGAATTTTCTGTATGTCTTATTAGCATATTGGTATAGCTAATTCATTAATTTATATTATTATTATTATTAATTATTATTATTGTACCGGGAGGTACAACTCAACGCCGCGCATTTAAATCTAGCGCCTAAAAGAACTCCTCTACTGGTGAAACAGTGAAATTTAAACTAGGCCAACGTATACATTTACTCAGAAGATGTCGCCACTAAAATATGATATAATTTGGTTATTGTGAAGTTTCCTGAAGTGACTGTATTTCTACTTGTTTCGTTTTGCCATTCTTCAAGAAGTTTGGACATTCTTCCATAACTGACACTACGAAAAACTATGCTCGTGCACCCTGGTGAGAAGTGATAGAACTTTTGATTTAAAGAAGTTTGGTATTCATAAGTTTTTCTAATTGATGTTCATTTATTTTTGGGTTGGCAATATTTATCTTTCCAGTCCGCCAGTTTTGAATCCAGCCAATCCCTAATTTCTGTAATTAATTTTCTACCAATCACAGTATTCTTCTTCTTCTTCTTCTATTTTGAGTAACTTTGAAAGTACCCAATAAGCATGAGAGGGTGTGGCTAGTTTAATCTTGAATGGTCTCGAACTTTCCCCGAGGGTTTATATACTGCGGATTTTCATGTCTCTTGGCCAACTGATCGTCATCTTACGGTGTGTGTGTGTGTGTGTGTGTCAAGCAGGTGGCGGGAGGCCTCTTCGTCAGCTGCTAGAGCTTCTACAAGGTAATGGCCACATAACATCTTTCTTTATTTCTTGCTAGCTCCGCAGATTAACCCGAGGGAAAGGTCCGAATCATCAACTATGTAACCTACTTTTCTGAAAATGTAACTTTCCGCCGGCTAATGCAATAACTTCATAAAATCTTCAACTGTAAATCGGGGATAGAGAGTGATGTACCCTCTCGAGCTCCCCTTCATCTGGATTTGAGGTGCAACGCTTTTGTTTCTGCCATGTGTTGAAGTTATTTCCATGCGTGCTACCTCAGTAGTTTGGGAAAAATGAAATGGCGTATGGCTTTTAGTGCCGGGAGTGTCCGAGGACAAGTTCGGCTCGCCAGATGCAGGTCTTTTGATTTGACACCCGTAGGCGACCTGCGCGTCGTGATGAGGATGAAATGATGATGAAGACGACACATACACCCAGCCAACGTGTCAGCGAAATTAACCAGTTAAAGTTAAAATTCCCGACCCTGCCGGGAATCGAACCCGGGACCCCTGTGACCAAAGGCCAGCACGCTAACCATTTAACCATGGAGCCGGACAATAGTTTGGGAATAGCCCCTGTTTCGTCGGCCAAGTGCCCTATAGGTTCTTATTTCTTTTTTTTTTTTCTTTTTCTTGGAGCTAAAAGTCTTCGACTCCATATACTCGGGCCGTTTATTTAACCTGTTCCTTTTCACTAAGGCCCTGTAGGTTGGGTACTAGATACCTCTGTGTAACTAAATTTCTATTTGTAAATAGTGCCTTGTAAGGCCGGCGACTATTAGATTTTCATGCTATGTTGCCTTGAGTAGGCTTGGAAAACTGAGAGCACGTTAGCTCTTTTTCAAATGTTGTAAAAGTGCCTGAGGGAGGCTTGATATTGTAAATTACGCAGCAAGTGCTCCATGCATTAGGGAATTTCTGCCCTTGTAAAATTGTGCTATTTTGTAAATTTGAGCTAGGAGCTCAGGAAGAGTAAAGTGAGGGCTTGAAGCCCACGATCTGGTTACACCACCAATTTTGTCATTCAGAAATTTATTTAATGTTGGCTAATTGTCCCTGTAAATTGTGAAATTTTGAATCTTGAAAATATAACTTTCAGTTTAAGTTTTAACTAATTGTGACATTGTAGTTAGACCCCGGCGCCTTCTTTCACTTCTGCGATCCACAAATACCCTGGAACAATTATTATTATTATTATTATTATTATTATTATTATTATTATTTTAAATTTGCGAATTTACCACTTAGGATCACGCTACAGTTCATTTTTTCTTGGAAGTTTCCTCTTCCTCAGTACTCCTTCATATGGGCGCTATGCTGTTTTCTTCTGTTCACCCGTCCAGGCTCTTCCCGTCTTTCCAGTTCTTTCGACTTGAAACCCTTCCAAATTTTGAATCATGGTCAGAAATATTTTCCTGTCTAACATCCTGGATGTTGGAGTTCTCGAGATCTTTACGAACTTTCCTACTCCATGCCGTCGTTGTCTTCCTGTTCCACAGGTAGTCGAATCACTTCTTGGTTAGTCTGGTTTCGTCCATTGTATATAAATGTCCGGGAAATGATAACCTCTTCTTTATGGTCTCCGAAATTTTCTCCACACTTTTGTGGACTTCATTATTTCAAAGTTTCTAGCCGGTTTCAGTCTGGATTGGCCCCAAGATATTCCGTGTATTTTTCTTTACTGTATTATTATTATTTCTTATTTTTTACGTGTCACTAACGGTTTTCGGAGACGCCGTGGTGCCGGAATTTAGTCCCGCACGAGTTTTTACGTGCCAGTAAATCTACCGACACCTTCAAATACCACCGGACTGAGCCAGGATCGAACCTGCCAAGTTGGAGTCAGAAGGCCAGCGCCTCAACCGCCTGAGCCACTCAGCCCGCCATTATTATTATTATTATTATTATTATTATTATTATTATTATTATTATTATTCTTTTATTATTATTTTATTATTATTATTATCATCATCATTATGAAGAAAGAAAACCACTTATCTTCCAGATCTTAGGATCTTAAGAAAACAAGAGTTAATTGAGAGGTTACTCAGGAAGGCCGTATCGAATACCGTAGTCAGCTCAAAGAATCCTGTCATCGCCATCCATGTTTCATCACTAGTGAACGCTCCACTAGATCGTTGAATTGATTTCCCTGTATTTGGAAAGGTATCTTGGAGAACCTTCTGGTACTGACGAATGTAATAATTGCCGTTTATCCTCTTGGCCAGAGTTCTTGTTCTCCCATGGTGCGTACCTTCGTGCAGTCCTCAATGATGGTGAAAGCTTGGGCTTTTTAAACAAGATAACTTTTCGTTCATCTGCGGACTATTATTTTAATTAAATGGGAATGTAGTAACCAATACGAGGAGTTTATTTTTTATGTTCACACCAGCGTATGTCGTTTCTTGGAACTCTATTACAACGATGTTGAAACTAAAACTCCAGCAGAGACGGCGGTGCTGTTGTGCTGTCTGCTGGACGACGCAGGAACGCTAGTAATGGACAGAGCGGCGCCTGGATGGTTGTTTGTAGTGGGTGGTAGCTATTCTTGGAAGCGGAAAGGGCGTCTCTACTACTCAGTGTGATGTTACAGCCACTGGAGTCTTTCAGTGCGTTGTAGGAAAGCTTCCCTTAGTATAGAACTGGGATATTTACTGTATTAGCCTTAAATAGACTAAAACTTAACACCTGTTGCAGTTTCCAAGTTACTGATTCATCATAAGCAGCTCTGATTTACTAGTTTGAAATTCTGAAGGCTACAGCCATGATGGTGGTCTTTTATTTGTTATAGACAATTTCTGGAGACTCGGCTGTTATAAATGTAGACAAGCACGTCTTAAATGATACCGTATTTAATTCAAGTTCATGAATGTTCGCATATTGTAGCATGTTCTTATGACTGCAGCTTTCTGTCCTGTTGCACTCCGCTTTTTGGACCTGGTATTATTGTCATTTGCCGGCTTTGCGGTCTAGACGTAGCCTGCTTGCCTCTCACGCGGAGGCCCCGGGTTCGATTCCCGGCCAGGTCATTAATTTTTACCTAGATCTGAGGACTGATTCGAGGTCCAATCAGCCTGTTTACAAGGAGGGCTGCCTGACGGCAAGCTAGTGTGGCCCCTTTCAAGAAAGCCAAGAATAATGGCCAAGAGGATTCGTCACGTTGACCACACGTCACCTCGTAATATGGGCTGAACAGCGGTCGCTTGATAGGCCAAGGCTGATCAGGGCAGTTGCGCCATGGGGTTTATTTAGTATTGTCAGTTACCGTGATATCTGGTCCGGTGTCTACAGACTTAAATTTCCGATTGGCCTGATCTCTCCTGGGTTGGATCGAGATGTGTAATTTTATGAGCACACTGAGCTTTATTTTTCTTAGTATATTGCAATTGCATCTTTAGTTGTCAGCCCGCCTTTGGGATATTAAAATGACGTCCCTTTTTGTGTGTAAGTTGGATGCATTTTGTCGTCCTTATTTCACAGTAATTGCTTGAGATTTAATGAAGTCGAACAAGGCCGAACTTCAGATTTATACAACTTATGAACATCGTAATGATGAGCGGCGAAGGGGGTCTGAAACGTATATATGTTCTTATCTCAAGGACGGGAGATGAAGCAGCCCAAACAGACAAAATTATATCAGTAAAACTACAGCATGCGAGTGAATCGTAGAACCGTTTTCTTATGTCAGTTTTTATTTTTCCTTGAAGTTTGTTCATATAATATATCATAACTGCTGCTAGCCTTGAAGTGTTACCAACCACAAAAAGAAAAGGTGATGTAGACAACCTGTCCTTTTTGGTTTCACAAATCTGTCCATCCTAATAAAATTGTGTCCGAATGTGTTATTCCCCTCTTACATGATGGAAGGTTCTTCAGCTGTTGTGATTAATTTGTGTTATATGCTGATATCATAGGAATTGTAGGTAACTTTTAATGTTTCTTCTTTATTTTATCATGTCTTTGTTAGCCATTTGGCTTCGTAGTATGGATCGTGTAACTGTAGGACCATATGCTGGATTCGAACTCTACCATCGGCAGCGTTTAAGATTGTTTTCCATGATTTCCCCATTCGCAGTACACACCGGTTTGGTCGGGGATTTTAATCGCATGTGGTTAATTCCTCTTACTCGGGGACTGGGTTTTGTGTTTGTGCTAACACGCCCGTTCTTCATACACATTTACATCACACTACCAACCACCACAAAAACACCCAATAGTAAGTACATCCCTCGACATTGGGTTGGCGTCAAGAAGAGCAACCGGTCGTAAAACGGGACAAAATTCACTCGTGCTACACAGTTCGCACCCACGACCCCACCAGGGTGTGTGAAAAGCGGTAGAAATGTATTATAAGAATTTGTTTTAGGTCGCGCCGACACTGCTAGGTCTTACGGCGACGATGGAATAGGAAAGGGCTAGGAGTGGGGAGGAAGTGACCGTGGCTTTAATTAAGGTAACCCTACAGTTCCAGCGTTTGTCTGGTGTAAAAATAGGAATCCACGGAAAACTTATCTTCAGGGCTTCCGGCAATGGGGTTCAATCTCACTATCTCCCGAATGCAAGCTGATAGTACTGACCCAAACCGCGTGGCCACTTGCTCGGTGATTATATTATTATTTTTATTATTATTATTATTATTATTATTATTACAGTAGGCATGCGAAACTTATAATGGAAATAAGTCCTTTAGCCATTTTGTGGCATCGATGTTGTATTCCAGATGGATTTGATTCCTGTGCACGAATTCCGACCATGTATGACAAAGTTAGATGCAACTAGTTTAAGTACCGGGCGAGTTGGCCGTGCGGTTAGAAGCGCGCAGCTTTGTGCTTGCATCCGGGAGATAGTGGGTTTGAACCCCACTGTCGGCAGACCTGAAGATGGTTTTTCGTAGTTTCCCATTTTCACACCAGGCAAATGCTGGGGCTGTACCTTAATTAAGGCTACGGCCGCTTCCTTCCTATTCCTAGGCCTTTCCTGTCCCATCGTCGCCATAAGATCTGTGTCGGTGGGACGTAAAACAAATTAAAAAGAATAGTTTTAGAGAGTTTGTGTAGTACTTCTCTGGGGAATAGGTGATATTAAAGCCGTGCATGATAAATGGCCCATTAAATGACGCTACCTGCTGTCACAGCCTCCGATGTGCTGTGAGGTTCGTGTCTGAGCACGTGATAATTATCGGTTACGTCGCGCATTCCTATCTACGAAATGTCACTGTAAAATTTGTCACAAATGGAACATAATAATTGCTTTTACACAGTTGAAGTCTAAAATCTGCGGTAAATTAAGAAATATTTTATTTTTGGAGAATATTATGTGCACCTAGTTTACTACTTTAAAAGTACCTTTGGTGCTACCCTCACAGTAACACACGTATGTCTTTTGTTTGTCTTACACTTTCAACAATTTCGTGTGTGATGTCTGTGTTCACTGAAGTTCTTTGCTTCAGTTGTCAATGACATCATTTCCTGAATTGTATCGAGCTATGGCCAACGTACATCACAATTCTGTGGACTAGTGATTTATTGGTCCAGGGATCATGCTATTTTCGTTCGAACAATAAAAAATATTTATTGGTCCAGGGATCATGCTACTTTTCTTTCAACAAAAAATCTTTGTGGTACCTGCGATATTTCTCTGTAATGTGTAGCACCAAGTTGTTCAATGCGTCCTTAGTTGTTTTTCCGTAGAGTTCCAGCCACATCACTATAACATGGTCATTTGCCTCATTGAAGAACGAAATAACATCGTGAATGCTGTTAACCTCTATTTTGCTGTTTGAACTGGCCATTCTAGTCATATGGACAAAGATAATGAGAATCCACAGACATAGCACTCCCATTCCTCGGTGCTAGCCCTGGATCTGAAGAAATTAACAAAAGACGGCACCAGCAGCGGGAGCGGAATACGACATAAAGAGGAGTCCTGTCAACAATCCTTACGTATTTCTCTAATAACGACGGTATTTCTTAACTTACCGAAGATTGTTCACTTCATTTAAGTAAAAGCAATTATCCCATACCTCGGTGCTAGCCCTGGACCTCAAGAAATTAATAAAAGATGGCACCAGCAGCGGAATAAGACATAAAGGAGCCCTGTCTACAGGCCTTAAGTATTTATTCATATTTCTCTAATAACAACGGTATTTCTTAATTTACCGCAGATTTTTCACTTCATTTAAGTAAAAGCAATTATTATGTTCCATTTGTGAGAAAGTTTACAGTGACATTTCGTAGATAGGAATGCGCGATGTAACCACAATTATCAGACACATCGGTTTTCAGCCGGTGCGTCATGGCTCCCTGGGGCGACTCGAACGACCTCCGGGGCCGCCCTGTAGTTTTCCATATTAGCGACGAAGAAAACGGTTGTGCCCATATACGAAGAAAAAAATGGCCTCTTAAAGCTAGATTTTTCAGCAAAATGTGCGAAGATATGGGGAAGAGCATACGGCTCTTATTTTATAGCAGCACTCGGTGGCTTTTCCAGAGGAAATTTATCATCCTGCGTTTTTGAACTAGGGCGGGAAATCTATTGTTATCTAGAAGAAGAAAACCATGTCAGTGCTAAGTGTTTTCTGGACACTGATTTTCTGTTTTGTTTGCAAAATCGATCTCGTTGAATAAGTCTGCAAGGAAGCGCAACCCATATGATTCAGCTTAGTGACAAAGTTTCGGCCTTCAAAATGAAGCTGCTTCTTTGGAAGAGGAAAATCAATGAAGGAAGACTAATAGACTACTTTCCATTTTTGCAGAATTGCATATCTGAACATGAAATAGACTTTACTGCAGGTATTGTTTTTATAATTGAAGGACACTTATCTCTGATAAGTGTTTATTTTGAAACGTTATTTCCTGAAAACTGTGACAAGTGTCAGTAGGTTCCAAATTATTTCAGTAGTGATGCTCTTTCGGACTTCAGTACTGCAGAAGAGAAAGAACTGACAGAACTTTCAGCGGATCCTTCACTACAGTGAACTTACCGTGCATGGCGTCGCGAAAATGTTGGTATTCTGTAACGAGAGTTCCCAAGGTTGAGCAAGAGAGCACTGAAGATATTCCTTCCTTTTTTCAACCTCCTCTCTCTGCGACTGGGGCTTTCAGCAGTGGCTGTCATTAAAAAAAAAGTACAGATCTAGACTGTGTGTAGAGAAGGAAATGGAGAGTAGCTTATATTTTATTTGTGCCAATATTTGACAAGCTGTGTAACAATAATCAAGCTCAAGTATTACAATAACAGTTTATGATGTCAAATGTACTTGATTCGCAATATTTTGTTTTTACAATTTTCCTGTCCTTTTTATTAATTTTTCTTTTTCACAATATTAGAAAGAGGAAGAACATTATCCTTAAGTTTTTCATAACTTAGTAAAGGATTTTCATACTGCACTTCGTATGTGCGAGTTTTTTCTTGTACTACTGTGTAGAGGTGATAAGAATGAAAGAATGAGGAATGTGGCCTGCAAGCACGAACTTCCTGTTCTTCCCAGACAGATCGGCTCTTATCTTCTCGTATCTGCTACACGAAAACATTGACTCACACTTTGCAGTTTACTGGATTACAACTAACAAGAGCGAAGAGCTGCCAGTAGAAGATAATATAAAGTTGCCTGGATAGTAGCGGAGTTGCTATGGTAACCATTGCGTCACTGGCTCTGCTGCTGAAAACCCCTTCGTCCCGTGCCTCACCGGGCATGTGCATTCTTCTGATCTCCCAACAGTACGTTCCGTAGTATATTTCACACATTCTTAGAGTAAATGACAAAATATCGATAGTTTTACTAGGTATCGAACAGGGGAGTCGCGGAAGGAATGTTGTTCGTCAGAGGAGCCATGGGATCAAAAATTTTGAAAAGCACTGGTCTGAGAGAAAGTTTTCTAACCCGGCATTAGTACACAGTGAGGAACGTTACAGTGTATCTGTTCCAAGTTATGCAACCTCACTTTGTGTTCACCAACAGTTCTCTTTCGGAAAAACAGAATTAACATTTTCCCTTTGTATGGTTTTGAACTTTTCTTAACCACAAGACTTCCCTCTATCTGTTATTTCATGCTTGAAATTTGTCACGGGAAACCGAGCGGACTGATCGTGCGTGTTAACGCGTTTTGGCTTTTCGAATCCCACCGTCGGCTGTTCTGAGAATGGTGCTCTGTGCTTTCCAATATTTTAACTTCCAGGCAAATCTCGGGACAGTTCCTATTTATAGGCCACAGAAGACTCCTTCCACCTCCTTACTCAGTTTCATTCACCCTCATTCATTGATTAACTCCTTGAGTAAAGTTGGCGACAGGAAGGTCATCCGGTCGTAAAAAAGCCATATAATTTCACATTACCTCATCTCCAAACCCGTATCACAGAACGAGACTAAGGGGCAGGTATTCGTGTGTCGTAGGGATTTGCAAAGCGAAGTGTCAAATTATGCTGCTCAGCGTCTCCTAATATTGACGCCCACGAACCCCACCACTCCCTCCATATTCTGCCGCTCTTCCCTTAAGTCCAACAATTCATTATCTGTATTTGAAACTCAATAAGAATACATAATTTCTAACTGTGGAAACCAAACTTCTCATGAGGAAATGATCAAAATTCCATACCCTTCTTTATCCTCGCATACATTGCAATAAGGCAGATTTTCTCTGCTACTTCCTGCCCTTTGCCCAATTTATTGAGGTCGCCACTACATGCAAAATAAGCCCAACTTTACGGCCAGATGCCTTTGCTGACACCAACCCTGTGTTGAGGGTAACGTTCACTATTTCGTGTTTCTCTGGTGATTGGTAGTGTAGTGTGTTCTATACATAAAGAGAAGGGTAATGCTAGGTTGCAAACACAAGCAACCAGTCCTCGAGTCAAAAGGAATTAACCAAACACGGCTGTAATCCTTAGCCGGGCAGAGAATCGAACTCGGGGCCCTTTGAACGGAATGTTAATATGCTGACCAAGTCTGAGTAATAAAACAACGCTTTTTTTTTGGCTCCTTCGCTAAGTAGTGAGCGTCAAGAACTTCGGTTCCGAGGACCCTAGGTTCGATTCTCAGTCGGGTTGGGGCTTTTAATCGCGTCTAGTTAATTTCTCTGACTCCAGCACTGGATGTTTGTACCAATGCACTCCTCTTGATACACGCACGGTACAGCACAGTTACGGCACACTACACTACCAACCGCCACACAAACACGCAATAGTGAAGAACTTATATCTTTCCACACAGGACTGGCGTCGGGTAAGGCATCCAGCCGTAAACGAGGGCCAAATCCACATGCGCCACACAGCATTCGCGATCCTCCAGAGTGTGTGAGAAGCGGAAGATGGTTATTATCATCGTAAATATATTTGCAATGCATAAAAGTTATTGCTGTTTAAGGAGCAAAACACCTGACTTCTTTTCTTTGCCTCGTATAACCCTAATTGAATGAAGAACAATGTGACCTAGTACGTTAAGAATTAGAGAATTTGAATTTGGAAGGGAAAGGCCAACTTCAGCAGAAATTTCAGACTGTCGTAATCGCCAGAAACCCTGATTTAACCAGTGTAGGTTGGACAGGAAAGCTACCTGACAAAAGTAAGAGTAAGGAATTCCAGGCTCATCTGTATCCCTGTGATCACTTCACTTAACACATCAACTGTGTTCTTGGGAGTCACGCGTGGATTACTGGTAGACATCACGTTTTCCGTGAGCAAGAGGTTATTGAACTAAGACTATTTGACTTGATCGTGTACTAGACACTACTTTAGCTGTGCTATAGGCCCTACAGTATACACAAGAGCCTCCGTGGCTCAGGCGGCAGCGCGCCGGCCTCTCACCGCTGGATACCGTGGTTCAAATCCCGGTCACTCCATGTGAGATTTGTGCTGGACAAAGCGGAGGCGGGACAGGTTTTTCTCCGGGTACTCCGGTTCATCTATCAGTCATTAATCATTGCCCCAGAGGAGTGTGACAGGCCTCGGCAGCCGGCACAATTCCTATCCTCGCCGCAAGTTGGTGACTTCATTCATCCCATCCCTGACCCGGCCATTGACTGGAAAACAGGTTGTAGGTTTTCATACAGCATACATAAATAGCAGTGCGAAATCTCGCTCACTCACTCACTCACTGTACCTCAGGAACCACTAAGCCGATGATAATGAAATTGGGTTTAGAGGTTCCTCCTAGGTTATAACTTACAGCTACGAAATCTTTTTGAAACGCAGGGTAAAAATAAGCGATTGAAACACAAAAAGTGCTATGTTTCAGAGTGATATTTTCCAGAGCTGCCATGATAGTTAATTGTTACGCTGCTTGGTAGCATTTATAGGTTGCAAGATGCTATAAAAGTTAATTCTTATACCACTTGGTAGCGTTCACTTACGGAGAATCTATGTAAGTAAAAATAATTTGTCTGCACTGTGATCAGATTTCTTTTAAACTGATATTTTTGTGTAGGTCGTGCCCAGAATAACAAGGAAATGGAATTTTTTAAAATTCCCGTTATGTAGGCCTATGCATGTATTGTACCCTTTCAGTGCCTTCCTCCTCGGCAGTCCAGCCGGTGGGCTAAATACTTATGGACTCTTGTAGATCTCGGACGTTTCCGGGTTGTATTAGTATTTTCGGATAGGGACTTTTTCTTTTTACAATTTGCTTTACTTCGCACGGACACAGACAAGTCTTACGGCGACGATAGGATAGGAAAGGCCTAGAAGTGGGAAGGAAGTAACCGTGGCCTTAATTAAGGTACAGCCCCAGGGAAAATTAAATATATTCTAAGTTAAAAGAAGTTGACGGATTTACTAACACTTGAAATTTAGTAAATGAAATGAATAGCAGTCATTTAACTGAAATCGATTAGGCATTGTACCCATACGGAGAGGTACAGTATTATGGTTTAAAAAATTTAAGATTCTTTTGTACAATGGGAAATATACACTCATGCTCATAAATTAAGGATAATTGCATATTGTGGTGCCACACAACGTGAGATCACACTTTGTGGAACTCGGAGGGCCCGTGCTACGACCTGCTGTGTTTGACCAGCCTCCAGTCGCCCTATTATTCTACCCCTCATAACGTCATCAATATGTGCTCGTTGAGCCATTTTCACCACACAGTCACCATTAGCACGTCTGAAAACATCTGCACACTTACTTGCTACACTGTACTCTGACATGCACCAACACACCTCTGCGTATTTGGACTGCAGCCAGCGCCACCGTGCGACGACCGCAGGTCAAATGCACCACATGGTCATACACCGAGGTGATATAAAACCGCAAACTGCCCACCATAGCGTTGTTTCACCATGTATCAGCATTATCCTTAATTTCTGAGCATGAGTATATATATTCAACCCTCTACCCTTCCAGCCTTTTAAATGTGGCACCGGCATGAGACAATCACAGGGTCGCTGACTGGGTACTACCCACAGAGACATCTTCAAATATTACAAACTAACCTTAAATTACTAAGCAGGAAGGATAAGAGAGAAGATAAATTTTAAATAAGAAATCTGAATGAGAACCTTTTAGTAAACACAGATTTATTGAAATCAAAAACTAAACTTTGGCAAAGTAACGCCCCTACACAAATAAACAAAAATTCGGACCGTACATGAATACATCATTCATTATCTTATTCAACTCATTTGAATTTTGTTCAATTTACGTCATCATCTGTTAGGAATTCGTCAGTCTAAGTTACGAACATTAATGTTTCTAATATGTCAACTCTGACCATGAAAAACCAATCTTATCCATGAAATCAAAATTTCCTCCAAATACATCACTTAATTTGGTTCCTATTACATCTCGTTATCATTTACCAACATTACTCCTCTAATTCCATTTATCTAATTCATCTCGGTTTCCATTATGTTTGGTTGACACCACATTTCAAAAGATGATATTAAAATTAATGTAGTTGACCATCATTACATCCATCATTTCGTCAGTGACCTTTGAAATCCAAAAGAAAAAATTCAAAATACATCCATCTATTCATGAATCAATTAATCTGTATCCACTTTCCATACTTTCAAAATTATTCAATTATTAAATCCTAAACCTTCTAATTATAATTATTAAATTTATTACAATGTTTTCCATCATGAAACCGTGAAGATGTATGAAATTATTAAACCTAACATTTGTTGTATTATTCATGAACTCCTCAGTTTATTAAATTGAAATTAAAAATCACTACCTCTCAAATCGTTAACATTTATTCAATCATTCAATTTGTAAAATCAATTAATTATAAAGTCCGCAAATTTGTTAAATCATTAATTAAGTCCTCAATAATTTGTGAAATCATTCCTAATTTTATTTAAGGCCGAAATTTATCTTAACTCATTCTTTCTTATGGCATCCTCCTCTCATCTATATACAAATAACACGGAACGTGACCGAATCGACAGTTACCCCTGACACGAATTAAATTTAATCTACTATTCTGATTCATCATTAAAAAGAAAAATATTTCGCATACACATAGTCAGCTGTTTTAATAATACGTGAAATAAACACAAGCTCTGTAGCAAAGGACCTACACTAAATTTAAAATCAACCAACTTATTCTACACTGACTCTATGACAATAGGACAGAACCATATTGTCGCAATAAATAAACCATAAGTGAAATGAATTCACACATCAACAAGAAAATTTGCAACTGCAAACCAGACTTTGCATTGCCCAATACATTGTAAAAACACATCACATATGCAACAAACAAACAAACAAACATCAGTCAAATAAATAATCAGCAGGAAATCAAGATCATTGACCTGGCCGGGCGTCAGTCTCAGACCTTAAACATCGCAACATTACAGTAACCTATCATTCCCTACATCACAATGGACTGTCACGAAGTGTATCTAGCATTTTAATTTCAATGTGCTATTCCTAAAGTTCCACAAGCAGAATTATATAATAAATGATATTAATCCTTTCCTTTTTAAGACCTTAATCAACGCAGTTTGAAACTCCTTTAATATACATGTCCAGCCGGTAAAACGAACATCTTATCTTGAGCGCAGCTCATATCTGTTTATTTCACTAGCACGGCAATCTACTCGTCAACACCAAATTAATATATCTCTCCGCTTTAAGTAACTCATATGTTTCTCTTAAATCATCTTTCGTATCACTGCGTCTCTGGGCGAACAATAACCATTATTTATAAGCATTCTACACTTTCAATGCGCATTATTTACTCCATACATCACGTATTTAATTCCACATTCCTCACAGAATTCATAACATATTAAGAAACACATATATCACTTTGCCGGTACTGTTTCACATATTGCGCTCCGCAATCTCGTCGGTTCGTCTCCTGCTACTGGCATTTGTATTTTAAAGGTTCTACTTCGAAGCTAACCTCACTAAATCTCAAGTAAATCATATGAAAGAATATCTATTCCCTCACAGCACATTTTCGTCTACTGGTTAAAAACATGTTACATACTGATGAAATAAACTCTAAAATTTCACTGTAATGTGGCTGGATGGCCAAGGGTTCGTACCTTCACGGTCAATGAAATTTCTCTCGATGATCTTAACTTAATATCATGCAGCATGCCATTACTATCTTGTCCTATCCCCATGACTATGAAACTCATACTGATTGCCATCTATATCAATTAAATTATTTACACACACGCGGATTTCGTATCAGAAGATCGCACACTATCAAAATCATATTTTCACACACGTATTTTATCACTATAGACGATCATATTTCTACACATATTATCTTATTATTCAAGAAGATCATATTCAACACACGCCTACCCTTGCTACAGTAAAAGGGAAAATAAAGTGAACTATCATGCATGAAAATTATTTACAAGTTAACAGCAAACAGTGTATAAACAAAATAATGAATCAGAGGTACTTATCGAGTTCGGTGACGTCCCATATTCAGCTACACAGCATCTCGGCCTCAGGTCGGCCCCATGATAAGGTTTATTCCATCATATTGGTGGCATTAACATGTGAACCAATGCCTTTCTCAATACCCATGTTCTTAACTCTTGCAGGCTTTAACATTTCACACGGCTTCACACGCATTATCACACTAAAAATACAAAAAACATATACATGAATGACTTATAAGTACCCATTAAACACTTATTTACACCAAAGATATATACTCCGTCTCTGCTATATTCTGCGAATCTCAACACGTGGAACTGCGAAGTGTCCGTATCTTGATATCGTTCCGGTCTTTACGGCATCATCAAAGTTGATATTGTGAGACTCTCTCTCCAAATTCTATACTATTTTCACCACCAATATCTAATTGAAGATGAGATTTATCGGATACAGTTATATCTTATTGATAGTTAAAGTTATTAGGCTGAGAAATGCTCAAGATCTTAGTCTACAGCGAACACCATGCGCTTTCCGTCCAACTCGTTCCAAACCACGCAGCAGAGTGTCTCTTCCGAGCAGCGCTTGGCTGCTTCTTGCACGCTGGCTTCCGGGTACGGAGTTCAGGGACTCCCCTCATCAGTGGTGCAATATCCTGCCGTATATGGCTGTATTTATTAGTCACGATAGCTCATTAGGCGAATGTCGTCTTAAATTCTCATCTACGGGAGAGCTTGAAATTGATTCTACATTGTCCCTCGGTAGATTGTCAATATTGGAGGGCTTTCAGACGGGCATCCATATTTCTTTTCTCCCATCACCTCAGGCTTGCTGTGCTCCGATTCGCTACTCAGAAATGCTGCCAACTTAAAATCTGAGTACCTCGATCATACACCTCTCCCACTCTAGCGTGGAATATTCCATTACTTCCATATTACGCCATCAAATGACCCTGACACGTGGACTCTAGCTCCAAGCTTAGGCAAGCGGAATTGCAACACACATCTGGCCTCTCATGTAACTGTACTCCATTCTCCCCGTAACTTTCTATAATTTACCATATTCTGAGACAATGATATGAACCGTTCGGGTTCAATATAAGAGCATGTCCTGACGGACTGACTCATTATCGCCGAGCCAAAACTACTGGACATAAAGAAATGAAATTTTGAGGATACATTTATATTACAATGCAGGTGCTAGCCAAGGGAGGATTTCTTGGATATTCCGTCGCTAACGGGGTGAAAAGGGGGGCTGAATTTTAAAAATGAGTATCTATATCTCAAAACTGTAAAAGTTAAAAAAAAGTTTATAAAGTTAAAATACACGTATTTTTTGTTTTCAGAAAATCCCCGTAGGAGGGATGAAAAAGGGGTTGAATGCCTTTAATGATGATACTTATATATCAGAAACTGAAGATATTAAAGATCTGAAAATTGGTGTTTGGAATCTCCTTTAAAGATAAAGAAACACGTATTTTTGTTTTGTTTTTGGAAATTCCAATTAATGGGGGTTAAACAGGGGTGACAAATGGGGTGAAACTTTAGAAATACTGTATCTACAGTATATCTCAGAAGCGTAAAATGTTACAGACGTAAAAATTGTTATTTGGAATCCCCTGTAAAAGTGAAGAAACATAGATTTGTTTTCGGAAACTCCACTTAAGGGGAAATAAAAAGATGGTGAAATTTTAAAATGAACATGTCTGCAGTATATCTCAAAACCTTAACATGTTACTGAAGTGAAAAATGTTATTTTTTCCCTATTAAAAATAAAGAAGCATGTATATTTTTTCGGAAAACACACTTGGATTGGGGTAAAAATGACTGAAAATGGGGTTGAATTATTTTTATTAGGATAGTGATATATCAAAAACTGAAGATGTTACAGACGTGAAATTTGGTATTTGGAATCTCCTTTAAAAAAACCCCCATGGCACTACAGCCCTTGAAGGGCCTTGACCTACGAAGCGACCGCTGCTCAGCCCGAAGGCCTGCAGATTACAGGGTGCCGTGTGGTCAGCACGACGAATCTCTCGGCCGTTATTCTTTGCTTTCGAGACCGGGGTCGCTATCTCACAGTCAGATAGCTCCTCAATTCTAATCACGTAGGCTTAGTGGACCTGGACCTCAGGTCCATGTAAAAATCCCTGATCTGGCCGGGAATCGAACCCGGGGCCTCCGGGTAAGAGGCAGGCACGCTACCCCTACACCACGGGGCCGTCCCTTTAAAATAAAGAAATGCGTATTTTTTGTTTTCGGAAATCCGCTTAAAGGAGGGATTAAAATAGTTGAATTATTTGTATGAAGATACTATTATCTCAAAACCGAAAGTTGTTTCAGACGTGAAAATTGGTATTTGGATCTTTTAAAAAGAAAGAAAAACGCATTTTGAGCGGAAAATCATGTTGGGGCGGGGGTGAAAAGGAGTTGAATTTCTTTTATGAGGACACATATCTCAAAAACTGAAGATTTTACAGTCGTGATAACTGGTATTTAGAAGATCCTTTGCAAATAAAGAAACAAGTATTTTTTCCGGAAAATTCACTTTGGGGGGGGTGAAAGGAAGTGAAAAAGTGAATTCTTTTTATGGAGATACTTATAACTGAAAACTGAAGGTAACAGACGTGAACATTGGTGATTGGAATCCCCTTTAAACATAAAGAAACACGCTTTTGGGGGGGGGGGGTGCAATCAATTTAATGGCGGTGGGATGAAAGAGGAGTTGAGACCAATTGATTTTACTGTTCACAATGTACTGGATTCTAATCATAAACCGATCATTTTTAATCTTTTCAGGGTTCGTTTTCAAGAGCCATCTTTTCCTTTGGAGAACTTAGATTACAGTAGATTCTCCTGGCATATAAATAAAAATTTAACCGCATTTGAAATAAACGATAGGAATGATATTGACCGTGCAGTTGTTCACCTCTATAATAAGGTCAATAATGCACGGAAGTATATCATTCGTATCGCCAGAAATCCCGCGCACTTGCCTACGCGCGACAGTGGTGCTGGTCACATTGACAGAAATGACAATGGAAGCAGATGTAATTTACCGCCAAGTAGTAGTCTTGCATCTTGCTGCCGGGTCCATAATAATAATAATAATAATAATAATAATAATAATAATAATAATAATAATAATAATAATAATAATAATAATAATAATAATAATAATGTTCTGGACCGTCGACAAAATGTGCGGACCGCGCTGGAAACGGATCCTGGCCAGTTATTGACTACGAATGCAGTCCGGCTGCGGGTTCTGTACAGCCAAGGCACCCAAGACGACAGCACGCCGGATCTTCTCAAGATGATCTCCATATTAATAATGGTTATAAGAAAAGATGGCAAAGATTTGGGGACCCGACTGACTGGGCGGAATATCTGGAGGTAGCCCGGGAAGTACGAAATCGATTACTGGAAAGAAAGATTGGAAAATGGGAGGAACTTTGCCGTCAGATCGCGAATTTTGGCTGATGACAGTATGTATAAAATGTTAAGCATTCAGTTATAAATTCCATTATAATACCGTAGCGAAGCACAGGTATCTTTGCTAGTAATTACATATAAGCGTTGTTTACCGATTATGTTTCATCTTCATTCTATCTACATAATACTCTATTATACACATGTGCAAGAGACAAGATTTTCACATCGTGAGGTCATTGAGTACTGACACAACCTTCCTGGTAATTTAATTAACAATCCTAGCATTATATTATTTATCTATATCTTGTGCAACATTATCGTTGAACTGAATACAACACACATTGTGTTAAATACGTACTCTTCACGATCTGCAGTACAACGCTAATAAATGATTAGTTGAGTTTACAGGTGTTTATGACCACTAAGCTGAGGCTTCAAGTCAAGTCTGCAACCGTATCTTAGCTAGTTTTGCATTGAACACGTGCACAACTTTCCATCCCTCTGGTAGAACACTGCACTGTCTAAAGTAAGATGATAAACAGTATCTACTATCAATCTATTCTACGACGTTAATATAATGGAATCTCATCTCCAAGTAATAAGTAGAAGAATTCCTAACCTACTTCACTACTGGACAACGCAACTCATCTAATGTGAAAAAAAAAAAAAAAAAACTGTTAACCAGAAATCCTATCATTAAAAATTAAAACTCTTGATTTGATAAGTCTCGCATCTGCCTCCATTAGTGTCCATTGACTTTGCGTAGTAGGATCTAAGAATTTGATCAGCAGCCTCTTTTAATGTTACTATGTCAGCATTTCCACTGCCAGTAGGCAGTAATGTTCGGTCTTTGAATGTTAAAAGCTTAGCGTGAAATTGTGAAAAATCGTGTATATACCCTGTTATGGCAATCCACATCACATACGAGTGTTAAGTTATTAGCCCCAGTTAAGAATTACTGGTAAATCGAAAACACTGAACGTAATTTGAACATTGAAGCTTGAAATTTTCTTCACAAACGAAAACGAAAAATAATCATGCAGTAAAGGGTTAATGTTACTATGTCAGCATTTCCACTCACCGGATATTAGAACACCTGTACCGTAGTGTTCTTCAAGCTTTTTAATGTACCTTCGATCATACTTTTTGCAATTTTTTTTAAAGATGCTCTTCTATTTTAGAAATAAGATCACAAATAATTGTTCCTCTACATTAGTTTCAAGGTAAGCACATGCCTCCAGGAAAGCATCTTGTTGCTCTTTATTGATTAGACGCCCTTGTTTCCGTCTCTTTGAGGACTGTTCGATACGTGCATATTCTTGAGGAATGTTTTTCTCACTACGAAAGTTTGCACCACGTGTGGTGGTACAGTACATGCAATCTGCAGCAAGCAGGTTTGAAAGGAAATATTCAATGCGTCCTTTTGCCACAAAACACCAGGTATCGCAGTGTTTCTCACAGAATTTTTGACGGTCTCAGCAAATTCGGATGTACGTACCTTAGATTGTCCTGAGTTTGGCCTGTACTTTGCAGAAAATTCCACAATAGTTCCGCAAAACAAGCAGTCGGTTCGAGTGAAAAAAAAGGTCTTTCAGCTGAACGGACACTTATTTCCAATTTTACTTGTTGATTTCATTTGTTCATTCATCTTCTTATCACTGTGCGTTCTTCTGCATAACACATGAACTCTGCAGCACTTATAACATCGCTCCCACGGAGCATCAATGGCATCAGTGCCGTTCTGCATTAAAATCACTGCCTCCTGGCCATCTTCGACATTTTTTTGCGAATACGGCAGTGTTGTCCAGTGGAAGCCATTTTAGTAAACTTTACCTGAAACAAGAAAATGTTTTTAATATTATATATATTGAAATTACACATTAGAAGACATTTCATCTTATATCAACAAATACGATAATTTAGAAAAAGAGCAACCATATTGATGTGTAGGTGCTTTCCCATGGTCGGATTTTGGATGTATTAAATGGCAACATTTGTTGTGTTGAATACCACTTCAATCGCTTCTGAAGTAATTTTACCCAGGTTTATGGGTTATTTTCTTAGTTTGACTGTACTATTACTCTCACACTCGTTCGAAAGTGAATAACGTTATCGAACTGAGACCAGACACAACGGAAGTTGGCATTCCGCGCCACGACCACATAGCTACCCCACCGAGATGGTGTAAACTCCACTACCACTTACGTGAAGTCCGGCAAGTCGATTGAGTCAGGTTCGCCTGTCTATATGTCGGCATAACCCGACCTGAAGCATTTCACTTCTCAGACGGAGGACTGTCAATGGGACTTTAAACGCGCGGTTAAAAATGTTTGATTAATTTATGGATCAAGTTAATGCCGTTTGGTCAATACCTCGTTAAAAATGGTTAGGGATGTTTGATTAATTAATAGGTTAAGTTAAAACTGCTTCTCCAACACCTCATTCCACAGAGCTCGATAGCTGCAGTCGCTTAAGTGCGGCCAATATCCAGTATTCGGGAGATAGTGGGTTCCAGCCCCACTGTCGGCAGCCCTGAAGATGGTTTTCCGTGGTTTCCCCAATTTCACACCAGGCAAATGCTGGGGCTGTACCTTAATTAAGGCCACGGACGCTTCCTTCCCATTCCTAGCCCTTTCCTGCCCATCGCCGCCATAAGACGTATCTGCGTCGGTGCGACGTAAAGCAACTTGCAAAAAAAAAATACATCATTCCCTTTTTCTTTCCTAATTTTATTTTCATAGAATGCTTTTTTAACAAAGTCAATTCGGGATATTATTTTCTATATGCACATTTCACGCCAATGTGCAATACGTTCGTACTTGGCTGTGTTCCTTCTGGTAGCAACGTCAGAAGGTCAGCGCTTTAACCGTCTGAGCCACTCAGCCCGGCCCTGGTTTTGAGATGGTGAGAATCTGTCCTCGGTAATAAAAGAAAGTAGCCGTGCTGTTACGACCATATTTGATACGCATACGGACAGACATCTATAGCTTTCTCACGCGTCTAAACTAACGTTAACGACCCCAAACAAGGAAGGCTATATTCTTGAAAATGAACCAGGTGACAGACGTTATGGGCACCATCGGGACTTGGATTTATTATTCTTAAAATGTGTCATATTTTAAGAAATTTCTTCGATCCTAAGTAAGGTATTACATCATGCAGTCTCGCAGTAGAATTCCGCGCGATCGGCTAGATCTCGGTGTTCGTTTAAGTGGCGCTATTTGCACAGCTGTTGTTCGAGTGCCCACAAGCATCAAGCCAAGTCGAGCATCTAAAGTAGTTTACAGATTAAGCCTTCATTTCGTTCCATTGTCTGCTTCTCCCTCGTCATCTTGAAGTTCAGAAATAATCCAGATAAAACATTGTCATGAATATTCAAGTTCAGGAGAGTCGTATGAGCTTCATCGTCATGGTACGACATTAAGCCGACAGAAAATAACATCGTCAGAACTTACTTCAAAGGTTAGCTTACCAAGCTCCGTAGCTGCAGTCGTTTAAGTGCGACCATTATTCAGTATTCGGGAGACAGTGGGTTCAAACCCCACTGTCGGCAGCCCTGAAGATGTTTTTCCATGGTTTCCCATTTTCACACCAGGCAAAAGCTGGGGCTGTACCTTAATTAAGGCCTCGGCTGCTACCTTCCAACTCCTATTCCGTCGACGTCCTAAGACCTATCTGTGTCGGAGCGACGTAAATAAACTTGTAAAAAAAAAGTATCCTTAAAAATCCACTGCAAGGCAATGGAACAAACACTTTTCAGCTTTCAAGCAAGGTTGAAGGCTTCAAGAAAAACAGAATCTAAGGCGGCAAAAGTGTGAAAAATGAAGATTTTACCATGTTTTTGAATCAGTTTGTACAAGATAACAAATAGTTCTGAAAGATAATCTGAAAACTGTTCTTGTGAAGTGCTTGCCAACAGTACAGTTATATATCGAAAAATAAGTTTCTGAAGATGAAATCAATTGAAATAGGATGCCGCCCAAGGAGCGAGCAGAACAGGTAACTTACGTTTCCATTGAATCAGCATTGAAAGCAAGGTTCCAGGCATAGCATGTGTTAAGGTTTGGTGTATTATTAATGGTGGGTTCGAATCCCACCATCGGCAGCTCTGAAAATGGTCTTCCGTGGTTTCCCATGCTGGCGCTGTACCTTAATCAAGATCGCGGCCGCTACCTTTGCAATCTTAGCCCTCTCATCCTTGCGCCGCCGAAATTCTTCGATGTATTTGTGCGACGATAAACCACTAGTATAAGAAAAATGATGAATATACGGTGATCAGGAAGAAAGCACTCCGTATTTGATTCCGTTCGCTACCTCTTACCTCCATATTTTTTTCGACAATATCTGTAATAAAGTTGAAGTCATAATTTAGGACAGGAATTCTAACTAAGCGTTTGTCTTTTACTATCCATGATATTATTTTTTTCCATCTTGTGTATTTTTGTGTCCTACCGTGTCCATTGACTAAAATGCGCTATGGTCTTTGTAACAATGATTTCTAAATTCCTAATTTAATTCGAAAGAAGTAAATACTCTAGCGTTTGTAATGCCACTTCCTTTCCTCTCTTCCTTTTGTCTGTAATTTAAAGCAGAATCTATTTTGGTAACTGCCCCTGTCTTCTCTTGACCTTACATCCGAACATCTAGAGGTATACCCTTCTTTAGTTAAAGCATCATCATCATCAATGATTGTTACCTTAAAGCTAAGAAAATCCAGATCTAATGAAATTAAGTCCAAAGAATTTGTTTGAGGTTAGTGTTCCATCTACCATATTTCTGGCTTGTGATGACAGTCTGGTATTATAGGAAATGAAGAGGTCGATTAGGGATTATTACTGGAATGAAAGTGACAGGTACGTAAAACTCGGACGTTCAGGACATCTTCCCCACCACCGCTTTAGCCACCATGTTAATCATGTGTACAATCTCTTGGCCTAGTTGAGATTTCGCCTCTAATAATTCGAGCCGTTGATGAGGTGAGTCCCGTGTCTGGTAAATTCAAAATCAAGCAATTGTTCTCCTTGATGAAGGGATTACGTCATAAGTTTCTGATCTTTGTGTGTTTCAAACACCGAAGGGCGGTGAAACTTACTCCATTCTGACAGGTTACTAGCCAACATGCGAGGTTCGTCCTTCAGGTATGACTTCCATGCTTTCATTTATTGTAGCTGGTCATGAAATATTCCCTTAAGGGTCAAGTTGTAGGGCTCTGTGTGTTTTTCTGCGGCATTTAAGTTAATATTTATGAAGCTGTCTTCGGAATTTTTGGTACTGTGTTCAACTTCGCAATGATACTGCTTGACCTACTGACCGAAGTGGAGATCGATTCGATGTAAGCTGGCCTCGATAATGATACTGCTACGTGCAGCTGGGTGGGACGGGGCATTTAGCACAATGTTAAATAAATGAGCTTCAGTTGTGCCTGCATTGATAGAAGAAATACAGCGTCTGCGTAGTTTACTTCACACGTCTACTTTCTCGTGTTAACCTGAAATGTGACAAGTGGTTTACGTGTATTATTAGGTTCCTCCCTATGGGATGGTGCATATGGTATCCCCTGCTTATCGTAAGAGACATCTAGAAGGAGTTATTCCCCAGGGAATATCAACTTGTGAGAACGGGTCGGTGAACATGGGACCCCTAGTTGAGTCTGGAACTGCTTCCACTTTTGCCACGTCACTCGCTTTCATCTCTCCTATCCATCCTGTTTTGTTGTTGTTTTCCGATCTCGACGGTATTGACTCTGCGAATCCAGGGGTGTATTTAATTTCCATGTGTCGCAACTTTTCGCTTTCTTTTGCCGATACCTTCATTCTTCGAAGATTCGGATCTGCTTCCCTTCCGAGTTAAGAATGGATGATTATATCTAGTTGCACTTCCACTAAAAAACCCATCATCGTCTCTGCATTATTCTTATTCTTATTATTACAACTGCAACAGTATAACATCATTATACAAACTATGTATGCTATTATTAATCCACACTGACATATCAAAAGTCATGAGGTAGCAGTATTTAAAAGTAATAGTCGGTGGCGCCACCGTACCGTGTCGTCATGGAAGTGCTCAGACCTGCATCAAGTGTGATCCGACGACTCGAGAGTGAGTGCAAACACCGTGTGTGCTGGTCGTGGCAAGGCGACATGAATTATAGTCTTTCAAATGGAGTTTGATAGCGAGAGGCAGATGCAGGAAACATTCTATTGCCGAAGTTGTGTCCTCGATCGACTTTATCACGTATGTATCGGGAATACCTCATTACCACCCACAGGGAAGAGCGCAGTGGCCTAGCACGGATGCTTTATGATCGATATGAGTCTAGTTAGAATTGTCCGTGGTAACAGACAAGTCTCACTGGCCCAAATCGCATCCACATTCAATGTAGGAGGTACACTACGCATATCCAGCGTTCTTTAACGTCAGTGGGATATCGGAGCAGAAGACAACCAGAGTAGTGTTGGCTACTGAATGCATGATTCGAAGCAGTGTATCGATTCATTCAAGTGTCCGAGTGAATCGATTCACAGGAACGGCGAGCTCACGGCACACGATTCAGCTTACTCCCAGCGGACAGTGCTGAGTGGCGCACTCACTGGACGTTGACGAGGAGCTGAGCTTCCGCTGCAGCGAGACAGTGAATCATGGCACATCGAAAGAATCGCGAACGAGCGCGGCTCAGTGAGACACATGATACTCACGGCTCCTTATCGGCTCACTGGACACGCGGAGAGCCGAGCTTCCGTTGCAGCGAGACAGTGAATCATGGCACATCGAAGGAATCGTGAACGAGCGCGGCTCAGTGAGACACATGATACACACGGCTCCTTATCGGCTCACTGGACACGCGGAGAGCCGAGCTTCCGCTGCAATGAGACATACAGTGTCATGGCACACGGAAAGAATCGTGAACGAACCGGCTCAGTGAAACACAAGATACGCACGGCTCCTTATCGGCTCTGCAGCGAAACATACAGTGAGCAATGCTACACTGAAAGAATGGTATTCTATAATGGACTCTCAAGCTCAGCTCATTTGAAACTAATACCCATTTGCATTCACTGTCCTCTTCTTACAGGGAGGTTTAAATAATAGATGGATTTATTTGCAGTGTTAAAAAGGTAGTCACAACATAATTCTGAAGTAGCTAGAAAGTAGGTAGGCCATTAGGTTATACTGTTTATTAGTTTAATGAATCTTAGTATTATAACTTAGTTGACATTTGACAATTAAACTCGACTCTAGCCTGCCCTATGACTATGAGTCATGCTCATGACCACTCAAAAGTACCCGTTTTATATTGGGAAGAACGGCTCAGTATTTTCTCAGTTCATGGCACGTCGTTGCATAGACTTCAATCATATGTGGACAAACGCAATAACAGTATGTTGAATCAGAAAACCAGTGGGCTACTGTACATCTCGAGTAGCCGATACAAAATATGACGATTTAAAAAAATCCTCAGCTGATAGAAAAATACATATTTTCAAAAATGACTGAGCGAGTTGTCGTGCGGTTAATATCGCGTGGCTATGCGCTTGCATTCGGGGGATGGTAAGTTCGAATCCCACCGTCGGCAGCCGTTAAGATGGTTTTCCGTAGTTTCCCCATTTTCACACCAGGAAATGCTGGGACTGTACCTTAATTCAGGCCATGGCTGCTGCCTTCCTATTCCTAACCTTTCCCACCCTGCGTCGCCGGAAACTTTCGATGTATTAAAGTAACTAGCATTTTTTCTAAGAAAGGAGTTCATAGTATGAAGACCAGATGGCAGCTGCGAGCACTGAATGCTGTTGCTGCTGTCTTACCAGCACATAGTACACAGATGCAGTAGGAGCAGTGACCAATGAGCCGTGAATCGGATCACTGTATCGATTCAGTAACGTGAAAGGAATCAAATGAATCGATTCAGTAAAATGAATCGAATGTCCCATCACTAAACCAGAGTGTCCTTGGTGACACCACGACATCGGCTACAGCGTCGCACCTGGGCGCGTGATAATGTTGCTGATTGGACACTGGAGGACTAGCGACTGGTTCGATGAATCACTGTTCCATTTCTTCGGATATGGCGTAGGCCCCGTTAAGCCATGGACCCCAGTTGTCAACAAGGCACCATACAGGCTGGTGTTAGCTCTATTGTATATTTGGGGGGGGGGGGTGTGTTCCTGTATCGTGGGCTGGATCCGCTGGTCTGCCTGGACAGGTCGTTGATCAGTGACTGTTACGTTGAACTGCTGGTGACAACTTGCAGACGTACGATACACAATACTAAACTCATTCCGTGACTTGTGGCACGTCAGTGTATCTGTCGAGCTGAGTGGCTCCGACAATAGAGCACTGGCGTTCTGAGCCCAAGTTACCAGGTTCGATCTCGGCTCAGGTCGGTGATATTTTGAAAGAGCTTCTTATCAGTAGATTTACTGGCGCGTAAAAGAACAAAATTCCAGCTCCTTCCGAAAACCGCAGAAAGTAAAACTGATCATGATGGTAAGAAGAAGAATTCAGCCAAGTACTGAGATACTTCAGTTTGGAACTCGTATAAATCGAAAGTGATTATGGTATATAAATATCTTGTTTAAAAGAACTGAAAATTCACTGAGCGTTCTCATGTCAGATGATTCCCCGTGAAATGCTACATTACTTCTGTACAATCTTCGGTTTATTCTACAAATTTCAATCTAATGATACCGTATTATTGACCATTGCTCTATAGGGACGAGATGGACCTCGCAATCTGGAGCGATCATGTAATTTAGCACTGGACGAGTCTTAATAACCTTGACTGAATAGACTGGGTAGATTTATTAATTGTTCATGTAACTGAAGTAGTCATAGGATTGCCGACCCGCAGAAACGATTCTGCTACTTCCTATTCCTTGATTGAAAACGTGGTAAGTAACAGTTTGTTATATAATGAATTCATTTACCTTTATGCTTATTTGTTAGTCTTTAAATGTTGTAGGAGTAGAATAATCACATGCAGTGACTGAATAGTTAAAATAGTTTAAAACCCTTTCTTCCGTTCGTGCAGTCTACTCGTAGAATAGCACAACTTTTGGAATATGAAGGGATAAAGATGAATAACATAATATAGATTATAGACTATGCAGGGATAGTTTCAACTCTAAAAATAGTTCACTACCCCTTGTGCATGGGGGACGCAGACGAACAATATACCCACGGTATCCCCTGCCTGTCGTAAGAGGCAACTAAAAGGGGCGACTAAGGGATGATTCAATTAGAACCATGAAACTACTTGTAATTAGTACCACGTGGGGAACACCTTTACTTGCGAGTAGGTTAGGCCCCTTAAAACAAGCAAGCAAGCATCAAGTTGCGAGTAGTACCACTATGTTAGGTACACAATAGGTTAGTGATTAGTAGCAGGGGAGAGCGGTTCAGTGTGGCTTTCCAGCACCTATGATTACGGTTTAGTACCATTATATGCGGTACTAATATACCGGCTTACATTGCCTGTGATTTGTACCATTATGTGAGAAACACCACGGGTCTGGGCGTTGCCTATGATTAGTACCACTATATGAGCGACGCCGTTGGTCTGAGTTGCCTGTGATTTGTACCCACTATGTGAGAAACACCACGGGATAGGACGAGTCCGTGTGATTAGTACACCTATGTGAGGTGCACCATGGGTTTGCGTTGCCTACGAATGGCGCCATTATGAGAGAAACGCCATAGGTCTGCGTTACCTGTGCGACGTACGCTGCTTTTGATTAGTACCGCAACTTGAGAAACACCATGCTTCTACTTTACTGGCGATAAGTACCATTATGAAGGACCGTTGACCTGAATTTTGAACCCCTCTACACAACAAGCATCATCGATTCAGGATTGTGCTTTGGAAGCAGTCCCTTGGTTAGTAATATAGTTTCTGGGAAGGTGAGGCATTGCGGTTCAGATCGCTAATTGTTTTAAATTCATATTCATCCATTCATTCTAAATCACGTTTTGAATTCTAGTTCGTGGATAAATTTTGGACTTTAAAAATGTCATTGAATTTCTCATTTCATACCATTAGGGGCTGATGACCTAGATGTTGGGCCCCTTTAAACAAGTATAATCAATTATTCATTGACACATTCTGGAAAACAACCCTTTCCTTTCTTTTCTTTTCAAGTTGAATGGCTAATAAAAACTTATTAAATAAAAAAAACGAGGTCGATAGTTGCAGTCGCTTAAGTGCGGCCAGTATCCATTAATCGGGAGATAGTGGGTTCGAGCCCCACTGTTGGCAGCCCTGAAAATAGTTTCCCATTTTCACACCAGGCAAATGCCGGGGCTGTACCTTAAGGGCACGGCCGCTTCTTTCCAATTCCTAGGCCTTTCCTATCCCATCGCCGTAAGACCTATGTGTGTCGGTGCGACGTAAAGGAAATAGCAAAAAAAAATAAAAAAACATAAACGTACTTAGTTGGTGGGACGTAAAGCAAACATAATAATAATAATAATAATAATAATAATAATATTATTATAATATTATTATATTATATTATTATTATTATTATTATGTTTATTATTATTATTATTATAGATTAAGAGGGACCAATCCTATTCTGTATGATAGACCACAAGTTTTCATGAGTTGTCATCTGCAGAGAGTCGAGAACGACGATTGGTGTTACGAAGGAAACAGAATGAACTCCCAATGGAGTACTAACGGTACGCTTAGTTCTGATCATTGAACTAAAGGTATACTCGTAGGCAGTACCTTACTGGAATGACGGCTCTTTGGGAGCGGAGTGTAGTTTCCGGCGCGACTAGCCATATGGCGTAGAGGCATGACTGACGTAAACGTACATGTGACGAGACACAAGTAACTTCATGAATATTAAACATTTAGGCGGAAGGTCTCTTGCAAACTTCTCGCGATTTACGGTGGAATATATCAGAAGATTAATAGCAATTTGAAAATTGGTAGGGAAAATGAAAATGAAGTGTATTCTGAGCCTGATTGTTCTCAAACATTTATTCTTTAAGAGATCAAAGAGATTAAATGCCTATACCTACACTAGACAGGTAATAACATACGCCGTACAAACAAACAAACAAACAAACAAACAAACAAACAAACAAACAAACAAACAAACAAAAGTACTAGCTTTGAGATAGTTGGTGACGGTGATTGTTTTAAGAGGAAGTACAACTAGGCAACCATCTTCTATGCAACTCTAGACAAGAGTCTGGCTCCTGAGGGAGCAATAGTTTAGAGTTTCGCCGCATAGCTCTGCAAGAATATAATCGGAGCACTTCGGTAAACTTCGGTGACTTTGCCGCCGCGTAGCTCAGTAGGAAGTTGAATCAAGACATTGTAGTTGGTAGTTGGTCTTGGTTGAATGTACAGTCATTCTTCGAGCACAAGACGACAGTGGTGGTAACCATGATAAGATTAAGGTTCAATTATGCCTGTACCCCTGAACATTTATTTAGAATAAAGGTGATCGAATCGAATCTCCGTGAATGTGGTAAATTAGTTGGTACAACAAATCATGTTTCTTTTTTTCAGTGTGAGAAATTCAATCAACGGAAAAAATTTATTCAGAAATTAATGAAGTTGGGTTTTCCACTGTCATTGAATGTATCTCGTCTGCTATATAATCCCACAGTTCAAGTGGCAGAGTGAACGCTTCATTTCCTTCAGGAAAGCAAACTAACAGTGTAACTCTACTAATGCAAGTAACAACCTCCTTTATATGTGATTCGGTCTTATATGTTTGGTAGTTAAATGTCGTGATGAATCACACTGGCGAGAAGATACAGTACCCTCTATCTCTGTGTATTTTTATCCCGCTGTTTTAATATACATCCCATCAACAAGAATTAAAATAGCACAACAAGATATTCAGAATCACCCTTAATATAAGAATTGTAAATATTAAAGAGGCTCAGTGGCTGGACGGAGGCTATATAAAACGCGGAGTCCAATAACGATCAAGAAGAAGAAAGTCTTCTAGGCAGCAATGCAATTAGGGGCGCGTAGCCGTGAGCTTGCATTTGGGAGTTCGAACTCCACTGTCGGCAGCTTTGAAGATGGATTTCCGTGGTTTGCCATTTTCACACCAGGCACATGCTGGGGCTGTACTTTAATTTTTTTGCTAGTGCCCTTACGTCGCACCGACACAGATAGGTCTTATGGCGAAGATGGGATAGGAAAGACCTAGGAGTTGGAAGGAAGTGGCCGTGGCCTCCGGGATGCAAGCTCACAGCAGCGTGCCCCTAACCGCACGGCCAACTCGCCCGGTGTGTACCTTAAGGCCACGGCCGCTTCAAACTCCTAGGCCTTTCCTATCCCATCGCCGCCATAAGGCCTATCTGTGTCTGTGCGACGTAAATATGTAGGCCTATACACACACTATCGAGTATTTTCATTTCGACCAGGACGTGAACTCTCCAGTCGCGACGATTTGACTCGTATGAAGTCTTATTAAATAAATGTATCGCACAGTAATTCACCTTTATTAAACGTCATAGAAATACCACTCTCCTACATAATACGTAATTTTTAAACTTTCTAATTTGCTTTTACGGAGAGTCCGAGACCTTGGAACGAAACGGCTAGCATTCCGAGTCGCTGAAAAAGAATTAGCTTTTGTGTGAAAGTTATTCTCGTAATACCAACTAGAATCGTGCTGAGGAACGGAGGGATAGCCTGACATCTAGCAGCACTAATTGAACTGCTGCTCCGATTATTTTCTTTCAGCGCTATGTGGCAAAACACGAAACTATTGCTCCCTTAGGAGCTAGACTCTTGTCAACTCTAGAGAAAAAAATGGAAGGGACCGGACATTTCGAAAAATGAACATATCGACCAAAGAAATACAAGGGCCACGAAGAGCGTCAAAATGGACTTTCTAGCCCTCGAATGTTCTAATAGCGTCGGTGTCGGAAAATAACGAGAGTTGACCAAGGGAGGTCGGATAGGATAGATGAAAGTGAGGAGCGTGGCACAAGTGGAAGCAATTACATGACTCAGTTAAGGGCACCGTGGTCGCCAATCCACGCTCCCAAATTGTGAGCTCCTGGGGCACCTTTTAATCGCCTATTGCGACATGGGATACAGTGGGGGTTATTCTACCGCCCCCACCCACATGGGGCCATTTCGAGAACAAAAAAAAAAAATACAGTTTGCATAAAAATTGGTGGGCTAGTGATTTTAGACGGGAAATACCTAGTGTGGGTATTTATGATAAATTATCCACAAGAAAAACAATAGGTTAGTCCCGTAACTATTTGTTTTCTTTATTCTACACATAACTTAAAAGGTAAAAAGAACAATATGAATATTAATAAAAACAAATGAAAACCATATTTCTTCGTTATTCCATGACGGAGGTTGTCATTATTCTATGCATCTTGAGGTTAGAAGATTCACTTCCACTACATCCTACACCCTCCCCCACTAAATAACCACAAGAGTGTCCACGAATCTGCGGGGGAAAATGAACTGTTTGAACAGATCTAGTTCTCGAAGGATATTCCGATGCTACGGGTACAGGAGTGGTGATGAGTGATCGGTTTGTTGTATTTCGTCTGTATTTAACTGCAAGTGCTGTGTTGAAACATGTTCCTAGAGTGTGAACGCTGGTTTCAAGCGATCGATGGTGATCTTTTTAACCTTTGCATTGAACTCAACTTCAAAATACTTGCGAGTGCGCTTCTTCACTTTGTAGGGATTTGTGTGTGGTGGTTGTAGTGGTGTTGATACGGTGTTTTGGTATATAAACACATGTGAACATGTCAGATACTTGGAGACAAACAACTTTTTTGTTCCCATGTTTGGATGTTGGAACAGTTTCCAGTAAGCAAATTGTCTCCGGAAGACATCTTGGTGGCTGATGTTATGGGCATCAGACAGAAATTCGCCTGGATGTCGGATGGTTGTGCCATAGACTAACTCTGCAGGTGAACATCCAAAGTCTTCTTTGGCTGCGGTACGGAAGAGGACAAGGGGAAGTGACTCCATCCAAGAATGTGATTTAAGCAGGTGGCATTTCAGTGTCCGGGGTTGACGTTCTATTGGAACATTAGCCTGAGGATGGTAGACAGTAGTGGTTTTGCCCTGAGAACCTAGATACTTCGCAATGGTTTTGAAGAGCTCTATCTCAAATTGCCGACCTTGGTCTGTTGTGATTCGGAGTGGTAAAAACCAACACGAAATAAAGGTTCTGGTTACAGTTTCTGCTGTTCGGTCTTCCCAAGGTGCTGCTTTCAGCCAGAGGGAAAACGTGTCTACAACAGTTAACAGATATCGGAATCCCCTGCAAGGTGGTAAGGGGCCAGCGATGTCCACGTTGATGTGTGTGAATCGTTTGTTAGGTACAATGATGGTCAATTGAAATTATATTGCAGTCAGTCTTCAAACCTTATTTACTGTATTATCAGGGCAGTGACGGCGTTCGTATGTGCATGTATATGAATACACACACAATACATCAACTTCACAGTTAATTATACGCTTAATAAACTGAATATAAACACTTACAAAACACCATACATTCGACATTCTTCTATGCAGGGTAGGGTGACCCTATGTTTTTGTAAAAATATAGGACATTCCTGAAGCAAGGAAATAAAAAGAACTGAACAAAACAGGACACCAGTTACAAAAATATGCTACATAGGTTGCACTTCTTTACTGAGATAAATAAAATATTTCATACATAAAAGTACATATATTTTAATAACCTACTTGAAAACATAGTTATCATGGGATGGCTCTGCTTCATGTTATAATTGATCAAGTTGTGCAAGAATTGAACCATAACTTATAATATCAAAAAAATGTTCGAATAATTCCTAACAAGTGAACAACAGACACCAGCAATCTGCTGAACATTAACTTGTCTTCTGAATCACGAACATCACTATTAACTTTGTACTTAACAGAAGACGTGGTATCTCGCAAGAATTTTGAATTGCTTAATAGCAGGTTGTAGAATTCGTTACAGCTAAGGTCTTCAAAATGCGTCTTTAACAATCTCAATTGCTTGAATAGTTTCGGAGTAAAACGGTTTTACTTTTTTTCTTTCTTCATCAGTCCAAAGGGAGTTCACAATTGAAAAGACTCCTTCGACACCTGCATTTGTGTCTGGTACAGCTAGAGCAAAACTCACAACCACCTCTATATATTTACATGGAATGCCTACACTTTTAAGTACAGTATGTGAAAGTCATCACACAATTTATCAATTGCCACATTGACCTTTTCCCATTCCTCAAATTATCTGCTTACAATATTGCTCACATGTCCTTCAAATAATTCGTCATCTACTTGAATTGTTGAACCTTAAGAATTTTCAGACATTTTAAAATCTCATTCCAAGATACAACATTTTTAATGCTATCCAG
The DNA here is from genome assembly GCF_040414725.1 of Anabrus simplex. Lineage (NCBI taxonomy): Eukaryota > Metazoa > Arthropoda > Insecta > Orthoptera > Tettigoniidae > Anabrus > Anabrus simplex. The sequence goes on from NC_090265.1 coordinate 278,305,340, forward strand.
TGGAATGATTTCAGAGGCTGACACGGAGAAACCCACTTTTTTAAATAACTTAAAATAGTGTCATAAAATAAATTTGTAATAGTTTCGTATTTCTATTGGTTAAAAAGACCTCCATTTTCTTATTTAATTAACATTGAAGAAATAACAGAGTTTGAAACTTACTACATTTCCTGCTATTGGTTTCTTCTTAAAGCAATTCTAATTCAGCTACTTCAGTGGCTGAAATCTTAGTTTTTTCAAACTTTGGGATTGAATTTGAAAACATTTTTAGTTGGCTTTGTATGAAATAAAGCCAAAGAAGTGACGGTGAATTATCGAAAAACTGTTTCAGCAATGTAGAACACCTATGTTGACTTGAGGTCCATACGTATAGGTAACTCTTGTAACTCCTGGAAACAATGACAACCATCTAGTTTAAACACTAGCCAGTACCTACTTAATATTCAGTAGCAACAAAATCACAAAATGATTTCAGTGCCTCCACACGCACGGTATAAATGTGAAAATATTGAAATATTTTATTCATTACTGTTTCATTGTTGATAAAAATGTCTGCACTTGTTTGTACATCATCGTGAACCACATGCGATGCACAATCACTGCCTTGAATGTTCATTTTAGGCACACTGTTCAATTTAGAATAAACGCTGTTTGTTCAGACCCTCTTGTACCCACCACGGTTATCTGCGCGACGATCTTGTCAACTAAATGATTTTTTAACACGTCCAGAACATTACTCGCAAATAATTCTGTTTCTACGCCAGTGTTCCTGAAAACTATTACTTTTCACCGAACACCTTTGGTAGGGATGAAATACCTAAATACCTAACTAGAATGGGCACAAATTTTAAGCTTTTGTGATTTCATAAATCAACAATCACAGATACATAATTAACATTTTTAATTTCTGACTGCACTTCATGCATTGCATACGACGATAAAACGTTCACTAAAATAGACTCTCACTTTGTTCTGGAACACGTGAATTTCTTCTCAAATTGTTATCTGATAAGAACTTTGTAGTCCATTCAACGAAAAGAATGGTTGAGTTTTGCTCTTCATCATCGATACGTTTATCTTCCTCAGCTTGTAGTCAATTCGTACTCGCATACGAAGTTTTGTTACTGGACGTCCTCGTGGAAAGTGCCCAAACCACGGATTTGAATTAAACCATATCACACATCATATTCCCCGAATCTCGAATTCAAAACTAGTTGCTATGGCAGAATATGGCGAATAACAGACCTAAAACTACACATGACATTTTATCGTAAAAACACTTCAACAATAAAAACAAATCAATTAATCCTTCACAACTTTTTTAAAAAGCTGGTAATTTTGTTTTGTTTTTGCGTGGAAAGTGCGAACTCTTAAAGTTCAATTTATTGATGGAAACGCATAGTAATTCCAGTTTTGTAATCCTCGGTAGCAAAGCTCAGCCGTTGTCACTGAATTCACCTGCAGTCAGTAGACAGTAGAATGTCTAATTAAATGACAGATATAATTAACTTCACATGGAGTTCCGGATTAAGACCTAGTAAGTGGATTTTCCCGGTTACCGAAACTGAGTTCGCTTCCGGCGACCAAGAGCTTGAACCATTTCTTAGCTTCTCTATGTCCACAGTACCATTTTCAAACGCCACCACGATTCTACACGACTTTTCTCTTCTACCCAGCCAGCGTTTCAACGTCCTTTAATATCTCTCTCTCTCTCTCTCTCTCTCTCTCTCTCTCTCTCTCTCTCTCTCTCTCTCACTCCCCCTTCATGCTGAAGCGTACAGTCTGCAAGCCTTTAAAATGTACTAAACGCCTCCACAATCCTTTATTTGTAATTAGCCCTGTGGCCTGGTTTAATTCTCTACCTCTTATCTTTAAATCATTAGCAACAAGAGTTAGCCACCTCTTCGTCTCCCTCTACTTCTCTTACCCTCCATGACAGAGTCCATTATTCTTCTAGGTAACTATCTTCGTCAGTTCGCCTCACATGATATTTGGGGTCCAGTTAAAAATTTGGCACAGAGTGGCTGGCTTCGCGGTCTGAGTCACGTAGCTGTCAGCTTTCATTCGGAAGATGGTGGTTTCGAAACTCCACTGTCGGCAGCCCTGAATATGGTTTTCCGTGGTTTACACCAGCCAACTGCTGGGGCTGTACATTAAGTAAGGCCACGGCTGCTTCTTTCCCACTCTTAGTCCTTTCCTATCCCACCCCACGGTATCCTGACTCACTCCCATCTATTGAAAGGAGAACCAACCCCCTCCGGTGTGTACTTGCGGCGATCCTCTTACCGTGGTACACATCCTTACGGAATGTGTGGACCTGGTCGACCTGCGCCGTAGTCTTAACCTCCCGAGTACAATTTCCCTTATCTTGCGAGATGACAAGCAGTCAGCAGACCTCGTCATCCGCTTTATGAGGGATAGTGGTCTGTTTTATCGTGTGTAATGATGTCCTTTGTGCTAGTGTATTTGTGTCAATTGCGCTTTTATCCTATTGACTTCATTTCAGTGTGTGTTGCGTATTTTAATGTGTTATTTTAACGTCTAACGTAAATTATGTATATATATATTTAGTACCAGGCAATGCCTTATTCCTTTGTCTCCTGTATTTTCCCTTGTTTTATTAGAAAATAAGCCATTGCGAATTAGATCCACTGATTGTTTTAATATCATATTCATTTTTCTTCATTTTTTAAAAACTCTGGTCAGTAGATACGTTTTAAAATTTTAACTTCATATCTCATGTTGTCCATCTCGTTCCATTAGGGGCCGATGACCTTCGATGTTAGGCCCCTTAAAACAAGCATCATCACCTATCCCACCATCGCCATAATCTGTGTCGGTGCGACTTCAAGTCAACTTACGGTAAGAGTGTCATAAAAAATGAGACTTTTGGCCACCATATATTAAGGTAAAGACAGGTCCTGCTACATGCAGTAAAGAAATTATGCTACTGCATTAAATGGAGATACTGGCATTGACGTTTTAGAACCTTATGCAATATAATGCATGCTGTTGACTTAACCATTGTTGTACACATGTGAACAAAAATGTGACACCCTTCATCCCTTGTTTAGACATGGCTAAAAATGGCAAGTTTGACCAGTTTTGCTTTAGAGTTGCCATGAGCTTTACACAGGGATTGCTTTTTTGTCATGACTCACTAGCTTAATGAATAGATACATTTCTGCAATTTTCCTGACAAGGGAAGTATCTGGTAAGACAGGTCGAAACCTACCTTGACATTTTTTTTAATGACACAATCGTTGTACTGTAAGAAAATAGCGTGCGGAGAATCTGCCTCCAGATTTAACTTCAAGGCTTCGAAATTGTACCTGGAATCCTGGTACGCAAGCATGACGGGTGGCGCAGCTGGACATCCCTGAACCAGTTCGGAGTTGTGGTGTGGCGGGAAGTACAGTATATTCATGCAGTCTCGTGACCCGCTCTGAAGCTGTATTGTTTCACTCACTTATCAGTCAGTCACAAAAGTATAGCAGAAATGACTGGTATAAATTGCTGTTCTTCACAAATTTCTTCTCCGAACAATATTTAACTGCAAACGATGAATATTTTATCATATCCAGAAATCCTGCAGATGAAAACTAAAAATGTATGAAGGACTGCAGTTCAAGTATGGTGTCTCTGTGATGAACCTCAACTTTATCATTACGAGTGGTTAGAATTTCTGTTAATCGGCGGTAAAGCGCTTTCACTGCCGGAAGAAGAATTCGTCTAACGGTTGAATTATGCCCGGAATACCTGGAGGAATCTGAAGCAGTTCGATTGTTCTGCGTGGAGGGGTGTCTTCAAGTTGTATCACAGTAGGGGTGTATGTGGTCCACAAATCGAAAAGCAAGGCACAGTTGTCTTCAGAGAACGGAAGAAGGGCTTCTCTAAACCATATTTTCAGTTCTGTTTTCCCCACTCGTCCTGATTTTGTGGCAATGGCAACGGTGCTACATGTTTCAAACATATATTTTAAAACCAGAGAACCGAAGGCTCTGGTCGTCTTCTGCGGTGAAATAATTTAGGGAACAAAGAACAGTCCATACTGATTGTTGGTATTATGGTGTATGAATGTATAAGTGAACTAACCGATTGGGCTATCGTGTGCGTATGTTTCTCACCTACAAAAGGTAGTCCGTTTCGATCGCATTTCCCGCTCGAACCCGCTTTGATCAGTGTTGTAAAAAGAGGACAGGGTGTAATGGAGAATCGTTCTCGAGCCGTCTCTAGAAATTCTCCTGCAGCCTTATTATTTTGCTTTTCTTCCTGAATATGCGAAACTACATATTTCGTAGTTTTCCTTCTCCCAGATGTGTTATTTCTTGAAACGCCTGATCCAGGCATGAGAGGCGGAGAAATTACTTTTTTCGATAGATAGTTCACGTGCAATTTCCAAAGCCCACAGCCATAAATCTTAATGGTTGCCGGACATTTGCGGTCGCCGGACATTTGCGGTCACTGAGATAAACTTGTGCCCACTCACAGAAATTCCTCACTTGTCACAGGACATTTGCGGTCACTGCAGAAGGGGTTGGGCCTCATTAGCTTAATCTCGGGTATCCCCGCTAACCTGACTGAGTTTCTGCTCGCTCCTTGCAGATCAACATTTTTCTTTCGCGGGCATTATTTAGAGATTGTTGCCTTCAGCCACAAACACCATTCTATACCGAAACTTCCTGGTGTGAGTACTATATATATTGTGTGCTGTAGCTCAATCTTGCAGGTAAGAGGAGGAAGACGAAATATGTGAAGATGACAGAATTGAAAGAACCCTTAAGAAATATGAAGAAACCAATGACATCAGATCCTGTTTAAAGGCGATTTCTTGCATAGAAAAACTACCGTAATCTTCAAGTAATCCTAATGTAAACAGGTAGACTATGTACAAAGGAACATTATAACGACGCTTACTATACCATTTTCTCCGAAAAATATGTTAGCGTGACGTTCGACTACCAGAAATAAATAAATAAATTCAATTAACGATGAATTAACTTTAATTTTTCTAAAAATGAAGGACTGGTGCGGAGTAAAAGTGTCTTTTACCTTGACCTACCTTTAATTATTCCGCGATAAATAAATAGGAAACGTATTTTTTGAATTAGTCTCTGATGTTTGTATATAAAAATTCACTTTGTGGTGTATTAGAGTTTAAATATCAAATATACGAACTTGTGCATCTGCGTCACTAATCGTGGTAGCCACGGGACCTTTCCGTGATGGTGATGATTACTGTTTTGTGAGAAAGTAGAACGATGCCACCATCCTCCCCTAAAACTAACCAGAAAACAATTCGAAGGTCCGACTCTCTTTTAGGGCAAAAGAAGGGAAAGGCCACGAAGGACGTGAACATGTAAGACTGCCTGGGCTTGGTAAACATCGTACCGTGGGGGTCGGAAGAGAACAAGAGTTGGCCAAGAGAGGCCGGGTAGGAAATAGAATGGAATAAATATATGTATTTATCATCTACAGAATTGTATGTTACCAACAACATGACATGACTTGTTCTTCTCCTTCAGACACATCCAGGTGACATTTTCATGTTGATTTTCCCTATACTTTCTGTGCATATAACCATTTGCCTTATCAGTAACTGTCAAATCCATTGCAGCACACAACAGTAAATACTTACACCGGGAAGTTTCGATATAGAATTGTTTGTTTCTGAAGATATCAGTCTCTAAACAATGTCTGTGAGAGAAAAATGTTGATCTGCAAGGAGCGAGCAGGAACTCAAGCAGGTTAGCGGGGATACCCGAGATTAAGCTAATGAGTCCCACCCCCTGCTGCAGTGACCGCAAATGTCCTCTGACAACTGGGGAATTTCTGTGAGTGAGCACAAGTTTGTCTCAGTGACCGCAAATGTCCGTGATTTTGTGATGACCGCAAATGTCCGGACACCATCTTAATCACTTACGTTGGCCTTCCCCTTCTTGCCTCCTGGAAACAGGAATAGAGTTCTCATACTTCTTTTAATGATCAGTCGGACTTGCCAACTTTTCAACTGCTTCTTCCACAAATAAAGATATCGCTCCGACTTCACTAAACCAAAATATCTGCGGACGTGAGTAAGTGATGATCGCTTTTTACCACCTTCGTTAAGCCAGAATTTTACAACACTCTTGTTTTATTCCATGTGCCGGAATTCTACCGGCAGGACGACCCAAAGGGGTGCGGGCCAAGGATCTGGACTAACAAAGTAAGGACCAACACATAGGCTACAATGCTCAAAACATCTAGAATAGAAAATTTATTTTACAAATTAATAACAACGAACAGGTTTGGAAGCTTTTGAGAATGAACATGTTTAAGTAGAAGGCTTTGACCCGTTTTCATTATTCACCTGTAAGTGGGGGACCACCCCCATATAAAACAGCAAAATAATTCCTCCTACAAGAGGACTAACACCAACGTAAACTATTTGGCTTGGTACTAGATAATATTCGAACAATAGCACTGGGCCGAAATCTAGTTCACAAATTTTCTCGAATAAATTATACATCTAAAAGTCAATATGAAGTTGACAACCCATTAATTAGTTCCAAGTGAAACGCATCGCTTCTCAATCTGAACGCCCAGAACATTCTGGCACTTTACATTTCATTCCCTTGAGCCAATTCTTTTGCTCCTACCGTGACTACAAGACAAAACATCAATAATTAAGGCTCAAGTGCCCACCAACAACTAATGATAGCTTTAAAACAAGACATCGAATTAAAAAAGTTACACTTAGTTTCAGAGTACGTTTTACAATGATAGCTCAAGACCAAGGATGCTGTTATTAGCACACATACCAAAGATGCCAGGTACATGGCTTTACATGACCATTTTTTAGTCCCATCATCCTCGCAACTTTTGAAAACCAGAACATCTTACCTCCCATGCCCCCTCACGGTCTTTGGTTCGACGTAAGACAAGTGATCTGCTCAAAGTGCAGCAGGCGAGTGTCGCCAGCGCCCGGCGAGACGAGGGGAATGACCCAAGGTATACGTCAGCGCGCCTCCGCTCTCGGAGAACCGGGAGAGGGGGCGCGCAAGCGCGTGGGGCATGAAAGAAAGAACCAGAGACGGAAGAAGAGGAAAAGAGCAAAAGGACGCCCTAGGACGGAAAATTTCCTTACCCTAGAGCAGGGATGGCGAACCTTTTCCAACTAATGTGCCATTTTAAGTCTGGTTTATTATTCTCAACTGTTGACTGTGCCACTTGTTATTTTCCTTAAGGAATGGCTAAAACCCCGCGACTTCTTTTCCAAATTCCCAATTATGATTCGTAATATGTTATTTATTTAATTTATTTACTGATTCATTAATTTATTAGATATATACCCCGTAAATACATTTGATTGCGTGTTCCATGGTCGTATTTTGTAAATACTGCAAACAATACATTTTTAAATGTGTAAGTTTTAAGAATACCTATTATTATTATTATTATTATTATTATTATTATTATTATTATTATTATTATTATTTGTGAATGCATAAATAATAAGCTCCCATTGTAACACACTTCGTCATTAAATATTATTAAAGGGCGAGCTGGCTGCCCGATTAGGGGCGCTCAGCTGTAAGCTTGCATCCGGGAGGTAGTGGGTTCGAGCCCCACTGTCGGCAGCCCCGAATACGGTTTTCCGTGGTATCCCATTTTCACACCAGGCAAATGCTGGGACTTTATCTCAATTAAGTCCACAGCGCTTTCCTTCCCACTCGTAAGCCCTTCCTATCCCATCGTCGGCATAAGACCTGTCTGCGTCGGTGTGACGTAAAACAAATTGTAAGAAAGATAAATATTATTAGATATAAAAGTAAAAAATACTAATATTGCCAATGGACTTCACTTTCTCCTTTAGCTTCATTATCTTTCCATGTTGTAGTAGTTCGTATGCTCAACAGTTTAACTCATTTCTACCTCATCACATTTCCGCAAGGAAATCTGGAAAAAACAGCTATCCTTGTTTGTAAGATCACATCCATGCTTTCATCAAAACATACTGCATACATCTGGCAGTTATCCAAATTAGCTTTCAATTGCTTCGAAATGTCTTCACTCATTCTTATTATTCTATCCTTGACAGCAGTTCAGCTGGCTGGCATTCCTTTCATTCTGTTAAATATTTGTTGTTTGTTAGGGAAGTTTTCAAATAATGAGTCGGACATCAATAAGGAGGTTTATTTCGAGAATTCACCGTCAGAAAGCGGTTTCCCATGCATGCTGTACTATGAAGCGAAACAGATGGAAATAGCCGCACTGATATCATTCCTTGCTCGAAAAAATTATACAAAAGAACTAGTTAGTTTTGAGTAATGTTCGATATTTTGTGACACAAACTCTGTTGTTTCTTCATTTGGCATGGAACAAACATTTGTATGATTAGTCTCCAAATGGCACTTTACATTAAATGTGAGGGATACAATTGTTTTCGAACACAGGCAACACCTCTTTCTATCAGTCTGAATTCCCTTGCCCACTGTTCTTGAAAAATCCGGTCACAACCTTTGTTAAGTTTCTGTTCTTTTTGGCACCGAACACATGTTTGCGAGGTCCGTATACAAAACCACCAGAAAACGACACTGTTATATCGCTTGACTTTCGGACATATCAGTGTAACAGTTTTGCCATATTGCACGTCCGGATGGAACTAATATTTAGATTTTCGATATTTATTTCTTGCACGTGAAACACTATAAGACATGCATTGTTTGTAGTACGCGACGTATATAGAAACATTATGTTCATGTGGCGTGCCATCGAAATCGTGTTCGCGTATCGCCTAGTGACACGCGTGGCATAGGTTCGCCTTCCCTGCCCTAGAGCCATAAGTTAGGAACAGGGAGAGAACACCTTTATTATAACACACCGACGGGTGTGATGAAAAAGAAGCAAGCATAATTAGATACCAACGAGCTAAATAGCACACCAACATACATAAAGTTTTTTAAAGTGTGTGTGTGTGTGGGGGGGGGGGGATTAAATTCACGGCTCATTCCATACTGATGTTTTCTGACATACTTTTAATGTGACTAGGAACATAATTAGAAATGGACGATTTGCATGGCAGCAGACTCGGAGCATCACTAGATTCCGGGGAGTCATATTGTAGTTTCGAACTGGGACCCGGAACTTCGCTTGCAATCGACAGGTTTTGACAAACGGAATCACTTGAATCGCTTCCACTGTCTCCACTATGGAGAAACATCCTCAATACGTTGCACTCCTGTACGATTATTTTCCATCAAATCAATCAGATATTGTCCCATTTTCTTTTCTTTGGAGCTAATTTTTCCTGAAAACAAGAACGCCTTTTCGCGGAAATAACTCATTACAAACTCCGCTTCGTTAATAGGATTTAACATGTCATCCTCCGAGGAACTCATTTTCATTCTTTTGCTTTCTATAAAACAACCATCAAAACCCTGAAGTTATTGCTGGATACAGTGCAACACTAGTGAGTGCGGAAGAAGCCTCCGTGGCTCAGGCGGCTGCGCGTCGGCCTCTCACCGCTGGGTTCCGTGGTTCAAATCCCGGTCACTCCATGTGAGATTTGTGCTGGACAAAGCGGAGGCGGGACAGGTTTTTCTCCGGGTACTTCGGGTTTCCCTGTCATCTTTCATTCCAGCAACACTCTCCATTATCATTTCATTTCATCTGTCGGTCATTAATCATTGCTGTCAGGGATTGAGACGCCCTCTATGTCCTCTATCAGTGTAGCATTCTATGACAGAGACTACAGGGAGTTGTCTATCTGTAAAATCAGAGAGTTTGTACTTACTAACAATAATAAAGGGATTTGTTTATAACTTGTAAACGGTCGTTACTCGCGAGGAACAAAATATAATACTGGTGCCGAAACCCGGGAACGAAGAATCATCAACACCGGCATTAAAGAAGACTACAATGAACGGATATCTGTAAGAGATTTTCCTTTCCTTCACGCCGCGAGTATTATCACAAGAGAATCAACATCAAGACAGACGGCAGATGAGTAGATCGCATTCTATTTATTCTGTAATAGTTAATTAAGAAAGTTGTTGTAAAGGAAATAATGTTGAAAGAAAAGGGTTGTAGTAAAGGGAAGCATGCCTATTGAGAAATGGTCAAGCTTACATCGCAATAGAAGTTTATAAGTGCATGATATCTTAGAAGCAGAGAGCAGCCATCTTGAATATTAATACATACGTAATCTGCTGTTATACCGTTGCCTACGTTATAATACAAGGCCTGGAAATAGCCCGTAAAACGCTATGGAAGTGATTACACTGAAGTTCAATGCCGGGCCGCCAGGATCACTATCTTGCCCCCTGTCGACCAGGCTCGCGCCTTTAAACGTGTTCTGTGGTGTTCATTAACTGAGTTGGTTGTGAATGTATTATGTATTTGTCTGATGTTAAGCATTCGCAGTTCCAGTCATGGTTTATTCACGAGAAATTAAAGGTAGTGGAATTTCGTTTCACAAGTTTCCAGTGAATGTTCCTAAGTTTTAATCCGAGTTACGTCATAAGAATCGGGCGATTCCAAAATTTGTCACTGGACTTTTTTTAAACTATGCTACCGTCACCGGCAATCATTTGAGAGGCATCTTCAAACTCAGAAATCTTAAATTAGGAAACCAACGAGGAAAATAATTTGCCCAACAAATTTCACGAAAATGAATGTAGCAAGAGCTAAAAATATTGTATTTTCCCCTGAAACAATCTCTGGTTTGAAAAGTGTGGAGGTGGTTCGTCCCGAGAACATTAAATACAGTTTAAAATAAACCATTTGTTTTATGAAGAATTTTATGAAATTGTTCTATGTGCATGACGTCTGCAACACCTCACATGGGACATATTCCAGGAATGAGAACAAACGAGCATCTTTTAGTACTGAAGATGAACGCCTCAGTTTGTTAATTAATGAATTCCTGTCATATATAAAGCAAATTCAAATGCATTCAGAGAAAGTAAAAAATGATTCATGAGGGAAATGTATCAGTCATAGATCTTGACTGCCCAATCCACTGTGGCCTGCGTAAAATACCTCATAAGTATACATTTGCATTATGCATTGACGAGGAACCTGACAAGCGATGACTTAGAGCTCTTCTTCAGCTACCTAAGATGCCAAGCGGAATACAATGACATTATGGTTCGTGTGGCAAAAGAACAGACTATAAAGGCTGTTTAGAATATATCTCTTCTCCACCTACTCAAAGTCCAACGTTGTGTCTTATTCATTTTCAAGATAGAGAAGCCGTCAGATACCAAAAATCATCGTCTGTGGCACTTCTGCAGTGAACGACGGAATTTGTCACGTCCGCTACGCAGTACTTGCCCCGAAGAGAGTTACTAAAAGGTGTACGGTTTTTCTTTTCGAAAGACATGTTCATCAGTGAAATAAAGTGTAGAAAGTGTGAAGACGATAAACCATCTCTTTTTCTACTCTGAAAATTTCTGAGACCTCCATGTGACAACATTGCTTCGAGCCACTCAAGTAGAAGAGAGAAAGTTTTGAAACTTGATAAGAAGCCCCTCAAAAGGAAAGTTTAAAAAAACTTCAGTGACATATCCAAGCTAATGCAGCACCGCTCTATAAATAAAGTACTTTTAATACTTGCAAAAACATTCAGTTCTTTTTATTTAGGATATAATTTACTTATTGACATATACGAGCATGCGAATACATGGGGGCAATGACGCGATCCTAGCGGCTGAATGGTGAACTAGGATGTCACCCGTTTCCATGAGTGCATTTCAAGGCCTTGTATTATAGCGTAGGCAACGTGTTATACGAAGGTCATCCACGAATCAGTAAGGTACAGGTGCTGCCATCTGTCTCCAAGCAATACAATTACAGAAGATCCAAAAAATCTGTCAGCGCACACTCACAAACGTCTCCATCACTGCCATACTAGCCCACCTCAGGTCAACTTTCCCTTGAGTTTCACGATGACGGAAAATGAACAGCTTCTTAAAAAACTTAAAAGGACACGAAAGACCCACCGGTCGACTGTTACACGTTTCTCCACGTACCTGAATGAAGTTAACGACTCGACGGAACAGGATGAAATAGCTCACGCTCTTGACCGCTTACAAGACACTCTACAAAAACTATTAATCCTAGACGAACAAGTACACGATTTGTTGAATGATGATGAGTACGAGACGGACGCACAGGATTGCGAGCAATATATTGACCGCTCGAAGCGTGCAATACGGAAGGCCACTAATCTTATTAAAGAGAAGCGTGAGGACATCACTCAAGCCACCGCTGATTCAATTACACAACCTCCAATCATTCAAGACGTTAAACTACCTACTATCAGACTTGAAACTTTCACAGGCGATATCGAGACATGGCCCAGGTTCTGGGAACAATTCCAGTCTTCTGTGGACAACAACGCGCGTCTTTCAACCATAAATAAACACGTGTTTCTCCGAGGTTACCTAGAGGGTGAACCGAAGCTCCTGGTTGACGGAATAGCAGTCACGGCAGATAACTACGACCGAACGAAGCGGATTCTTCACTCGAGATACGGCGACACGGACCGAATCATACAAAGCCACCTAGATTTCTTGGAAAATTTAGAACCTGCCACCTCGGATAGCCCGGCGATGTTAAACACTACCTACATTGAGTGCCATCGACGATTAGAAGCACCAAGAGCACTAGGGGAAAACATAGACGCGTTCGGACGGATATTAGCACCCAAACTGTTGAGAGCATTCCCAGAAGACCTTTGCCGCCGCTGGCTAATTCATGCAAAAAGAAATGGCTTACAAGAAGGCAACCTTACACGTTTAATGGAATTTTTAAATGAAGAAATTCAAGGAGCTCTAGCCGCTCAAAAGATACGTGGTGATGCTACTCAACCACTGAACTACATGCCAACGGCAGCCGCTCTTCAAGTAAATACGAAGACCAATAAGAGTAAGAAAGGGGTCAATTCCACACTACAGCCTTTCTGCGTGTATTGTGAGAATTCCGGACATTGGGGTCAAGACTGTCATCAAATGAAAGATATCCGGTCAAGAATCGAAAAACTGAGAGCTACGAATCGTTGTTTTCTATGCTTAAGGCGAGGCCACAACAAAGGTCAGTGTTTCAAACGCGGGAAGGCATTCTGCACTAAATGTAAAGAGCAACACCATGTCTCCATCTGCAATAGAAACGACAGCTTGCAGACATCAGTTGGCAAGATTTCAGTTACGACTCCAAACTTCACGTACTTACAAACAGCCCGCATATGGATCAAAGGCCCAACAGGGAGAAATAAACTAACGCGCTGCATACTGGATTCGGGAAGCCAGTCGAGCTTCATTCATAGTTCCTTAATACATTCACTGGAACTTAATGTCATCGGTAACACGAGTCTAGAAATCACTGCTTTTGAAGCGCCCTCCAGCACTGCAGAAAAAAGAGAAGTCAGCTTTGACATCATGGGGTACTCAACAAAGGCTTTGATTATCGTTAAGGCTTTCGAAAGTAATAACACATATTCAGCGCAACCAACACCGCCGCAAGACATCGGAGTTCTGGCTGCGGTCAGGAAGGTAAAACTAGCTGATTCACGAGACGAATCTAACGAAGACCTACCTATAGAAGTTCTTATAGGTGCGGATTACTATTGGAAGATCGTGACTTCAAAACAGCCAATTAGTGTCACCTTCAGTGGTCCTGATTTCCACAATTTTCGGACACATACTTAGTGGGAACAGATCAAGTACTACAGTCAAACAAACCACAGTACATCACATTTCATTGCACGAAGACGTGATATTGGACAACGTCGTTAGACAGTTCTGGGAGCTAGAGTCTATCGGGATACAAGAGAAGGCCACCAGGACACCCCTGGCGAAAGATAAGCTTATCCTTCAAGAGTTTCATGATAGTTATTGCATTAAAGATGGAAGGAGAGTAGTGTCACTTCCTAGGAAGAAGGATGTTCAGTTTTCCAGTAATCTCCCCACAGCAAGAAAACGGTTTCAAGCCCTAGAGATGAGACTGAAGAGAGATGGAGATTTTCGCGACATGTATCACAAGCATATGCTAGACTACTTTGCTAAAGACCAGATAGAGAGCGTGCCTGCAAACGATTCATCTGAAAATGTGTTCTACTTGCCACATCATGCCGTGAAGAAGAAAACTGGTAATGTTACTAAGTTCAGGATTGTATTTGATGCGTCATCACATGAAAAGGGGTCACCGTCCTTAAATGATGCTCTAGAAACTGGACCAAACTTACTGCCCGAAATTCTTGCTACCCTATTACGTTTTCGGCAGTATCGTAATGCAATCGTTTCAGATGGAAGCCAAGCATTTCTCCAACTTTATCTAAATGAGAAAGACCGCAACTTGACTAGATTTCTGTGGTATCGCATAAATTCAGATGGCTCCGGAGACTATCAGGTGACGGAAGAGATCATTGCATATCGCTTCACACGCCTTCCCTTCGGTCTCGCAAGCAGCCCATTTCTATTATCTGCCACTTTAAGGGAATTAGCTTCACTTCATAAGGAAACGTACCCATTAGCGACAGCTCTTATTGACAAATCAACCTTCATGGATGATTTCACAATCAGCCTAGAAGATAACAACGAAGTGATCACAACCTACTACGAATTGAATAGTCTTCTGAGACTAATAAAACTCCCGCTTTCAAAATGGGCTACGAACTCAATACCACTTAAGGAGATATGGAAAGCAGAGGGCAGGGAAACAAAAAACGAAACTACTGTACTTGGAGTTAGTTGGGATACAGACAAAGATTCCCTGACATTCGATTTCAAGCACATCTTAGAATATCTGGCAGAAGAGCCTGGAACCAAAGGTAGCGTTTTAAAGAGAACAGCTAAATTCTATGATCCCTTAGGTTTACTTGCACCGATACTCATCACGGCGAAGATAATCTTCCAAGACACTTGGCGTCGAGGACTCTCATGGGAAGAAATTCTCTCACCAGATCTGGCGCAAAGATGGCAATGTTGGTTGTCAGAACTAATTCACTTATCACCAATATACGTTTCCCGATGGATTGGCATTTCAAAAGGCAAAGGGAACACTGAGATACATGTATTTTGTGACGCAAGTGAGAAGGCATATGGTGCTGCACTATATTTGAGGTCAGAGTCTGATAATGTTGTGTTCCGTATGCCTTGTTTGCAGCAAGGTACGACTAGCTCCTGTGAGGAAAGTAACGATTCCCAGATTAGAATTGCTTGCTGCTCTAACTGGTACACGCCTCCTCTACTACATCTGCACGGAGACCGATCTCAGCATAAACAAGGCCACGCTATGGAGCGACAGTAAGATAACGCTTGGTTGGATTCGCAGTGACCCAAATAGGTGGAAACCTTTCGTTGTTAACAGGGTTAATGGAATTCTAAGCTACACAGCCCCTAGTCAATGGCGACATTGCCCCGGTGACACTAATCCCGCAGACTACCTCTCGCGGGGACTCTCGACAAATGACTTACGCTCAAATGATACTTGGTATCATGGTCCTTCTTGGCTCGTTGGTGAACACACATCATGGCCATTGGAAAACCCGCCAGACATAACATCTCTACCAGATGCGAAAAAACCAACTAAGCAAATTCTACTAATCACTTCGCATGAATCACTGCTAGACACATCACAATTCAGTTCGTACTGGAAACTGATACATGTTACTTGTTGGGTTCTACGTTTTATCAGAGTGATGAAAGAAAGAGTACGATACCCCAAGTATCTCACAGAAATAGATATAAATAACGCTCGACTTTACTGGATACGTCAGACTCAAGAAGAATGTTTCGGTATGGAACTCACCGCTTTGAGGCGAAACATTCCGCTTCCAAGTAAGTCCAAGATTGCAAGATTCAATCCATACATCCAAGACATCATTCGACTTGGTGGACGACTTCAATACGCAGACCTGACGCATAGAGAAAGGCATCCAATACTTTTGGATGGATCCCACACTTTCACCAGACTTCTGATAAGGCAGACACACATCAGTCTTCATCACTTTGGTGTACGGATAGTGCTGTCAGAGCTACAATCAGAATATTGGATTCTTCGCGCCAGACAAGCCATAAAGAAAGTTCTGCACACTTGTCTACCCTGTAAAATGGCGCACAACAAATTTGGTGAAGCTATTGAAGCACCCTTGCCACCTGACCGTGTAAAGCCCTTACGACCATTCGAAGTGACTGGCATTGACTTTGCAGGCCCCTTATATATCAAGGTGGGGAATGAGTCGAAGAAATGTTATATTGCTCTCTTCACGTGTGCATCAACGAGGGCCTTACACCTAGAATTATGTTCAGACATGACCACTGAAACATTCATCCTCGCATTACAAAGATTTGCAGGAAGACGAGGGTTGCCGCATGTAATCTGCACGGACAACGCTAAGACTTTCCACGCTACAAACACAGAATTGTCTTCACTCTGGCAATACCTCACCGCATCTTCCGTCCACCAGTACCTAGCACATCATTCTATCAAATGGAGGTTCATTCCTCCACGGGCGGCTTGGTGGGGAGGAGGGTGGGAGAGGATGGTTGGCACTACAAAACGATGCCTGAGGAAGGTGTTAGGCAAGGCGTTGATAACCGAGGAAAGGCTTAACACCATTCTAGTAAATATTGAAGCCGCCATCAACTCACGACCCATCTCTCAGAATGAAGATGAAACAGAAGCTCTGACTCCCGCCCATTTCTTGACCGGACAAAGATTAACGGCCATACCAACTGGACCAGAACCAGCATTAAGGACGAACCTGACAAAGGAGTTAGCAGTACGACAAAAGATCTCAGACGACTTCTGGAAGCGCTGGACTAAGGAATACCTCATGGAGCTGAGGAGCTTTCACGAAGTTCGACGTCCTCGAGGTAACAGACCACATCTGAGAGTTGGAGACGTAGCACTCCTTCAAGAAGACAACCAACCACAACATATGTGGAAGAAGGCCCGCATAGTGGAAATCCGAGCTGGAAGAGACGGAGTGATCAGAACTGTGATCCTTAAGGATTCAAAGGGGACTGTGATAACTCGTCCAGTGCAGCTGGTCATCCCCCTGGAGATAGACCAGGGTGGGGAGGATGTCAGGGATTGAGACGCCCTCTATGTCCTCTATCAGTGTAGCATTCTATGACAGATACTACAGGGAGTTGTCTATCTGTAAAACCAGAGAGTTTGTACTTACTAACAATAATAAAGGGATTTGTTTATAACTTGTAAACGGTCGTTACTCGCGAGGAACAAAATATAATAATTGCCCCAGAGGAGTACGACAGGCTTCGGCATCCGGCACAATTCCTATTCTCGCCCCAAGATGGGGGCTTCATTCCTTCCATCCCTGACCCGGTCAATGACTGGAAAACAGATTGTAGTACTCATGTCACATCCCATTGATCTATATGAGAGATTCACCACATGATTTCGGTGACTTTCAGTTAAAACTAGAGGCTGAATTTCCGCACGTTGTTCTGTTACGAGTACAGCGATTGTGTCAAAAGTGTTTCAAGGCAGGTTCCGATCTGGTACTTGTGAGGGTTAGTAAATCTTGCAGCTCGTAAATGTATCCACTATCCATTAGGTGTGAGAAATGGAAAGGCAAGTTGCCTCCAGTACGGAACTTCATTAACACCGACTGGGCAAAACATGTAGCATGTCTCAGAAAAGTGGTCACTACAGATAAAACTATATTTTGTTGGGGTCCAGT
Organism: Anabrus simplex; assembly: GCF_040414725.1. NCBI lineage: Eukaryota > Metazoa > Arthropoda > Insecta > Orthoptera > Tettigoniidae > Anabrus > Anabrus simplex. Next base: position 278,323,032 of record NC_090265.1, read on the forward strand.
CCTTCTTTCCTTACAGATACCTTAATATTTCTGGACGTTTGCATGGGAATCTGTAATGGAAGTTATGAATTCTGTAACTAGATCATTCTGACTATAACCTATAATACGTAATGTGCGACATTTAGTATGCAAAGATATCTCCATAAACGTAGAATATTTTATGGCAAGTCCCAACTCGAAAAAAAGCAGTATCATTGTATAATACCACATTTATAGCTTTGCAGCGAGATAGTGCTTAAACTGCTTACCTGAAGAAATGAAGCTTTTGTGAGTTCACATCTGTTTTCTTCTGATGCCTGTTAGTGCAACTGTATGCTACACAAGAAATTGGTATCTTGATTTTACCACACAATCGACGTACGGTCAGATGCTTTGAAAAAAAGAAAAACACGACACATCAGCTGACTTCCAGGCTCTGTTTTGTCACTAGCGCGTTACATTACTAGGCGCGACTAGCCGGGGACCAAGAATCAGTTTTCTGCGAGAGCCACCACGAGAAAAGTTGATCCAGTAGTATGTACAGTTCAATGGTTCTGATCTACGCCTGCAAGAGTGTGAAATATCTAGTTGGTTTGTTCAACAAGTGCTAGTCCAAGTCTTGCTTGCCATCTGTTACATTGCAGACATGCAATGCCGCTCCACAAAGTGACATTTACTAGACGTTCCGCACGCGCTCTTCGTAAACAAGGTGTCTACATGTCAAGAAAGTTTGGTATTTGAATTAAGAAAAAGGGACAAGACATTTTGTTTCAGGGAGGGCTTTCTTAATTGGAAGAGGGGATAGTAAATATAGTAAAAGCGTTACAATCTTTTCTGCAAAAACGCTTATCAGTAGTTCATTAGTTCATTGTAAACAATATTATCTGAATGTAAGCTTAAGGGTAATTTATGATCATTTAAAATTGAAATATACCTACATCTGCTAACGTTATTTGTAAACACTTTCCAATTGAGTTACAAGGTATGACAGCCCTGGTGTTAAATGTTAGAAAAAAACAGAAGGAACGTTTTAATAAATAATGGAAACATGAAAAATAAACTATTGAAACACACCTAAAACGCATTCAGCACAACGGCACTAAATTTTCACGGTAAAAGAAAAATCAGCCAGGTAAGGATTGCTGAAGATGGCTGTTGGTTGCTATGACCCGAAACCATCGATTCGCACGTCTGTGCTATGGCAATGTGCACCATCATGATTTTCAGGATGAGCTTTTTTGAGTAACGCTTTCCTTACAGGAGAATAAAGCGCGACGTTGCCCAATGTGTTGATTTTCAAATTTACTAAAATGAAAATAGGCCTAAACGTTACTTTTGTAGGGAACTCCATGAAAACTTTTACGGTTAATAGTTTATTTTATTAAATAATCAAAATATAGTTGTGATCGAATCGGAATTTTTAACATATTTTTCCTTTTGAACATGAAATTATGCCGTTAAATTGAAGCAGTAGTCATGGAAGAAAGTCATGGTAATGGTGACAGTATTTTAGGAAAAAGTATGAAGCGACCGAGCTTGATAGGTGCAGTCGCTTAAGTGCGGCCAGTATCGAGTATTCGGGAGATAAGATGATTCGAACCCCACCGTCGGCAGTCCTGAAGATGCTTTTCCGGGGTTTCCCATTTTCACACCAGGTAAATGCTGGGGCTGCACCTTAAGGCCAGGGCCGCTTTCTTCCCACGCCTAGCCATTTCCTGGCCCCTCGTCACCTATCAGTGTCGGTGCGACATAGTAAAAAACAATTATGTTGTCGTTGGTCATTTTTTGTTTTAGAAACCAAAATAACGCCTCTGACATTCATTTTTATCGTCATGAAATGAGGAGTTAAAGGCTGAGTCGGGAACTAACTTGATGGATAAACCCGTATGCTTGAACGGGCTTCGGTGGTGGAGCCATGTAAGGGGATAGGCTAGCTACGAGAATAATGGACTTCTGCCAGAAGTAGAGCGAGACCAAAGTGACGATGGTTAGTCTGTTTTTAATTATTTAATTCGGGGGAAGAGCTGAACGCGGCCACAAAACTAGTTGCATATAGAGGATTGTAGAAGCCCTTCGTTAATTCAGAGGTTTGCTGGCTGAACGCTGAAAGTTTGTAATGAAGATATCTGTATAAACAAGACTCATTTGAGAAAACTAATTTCTCATTAATTATAGGTGGAATTCGTGTTGAAGAAGGCTAAAAGTAGCCAACACTGATTGCTAAAATGGCCAGAAATGGCTAAACATATGGAATAGCTTGCAAATAGTCATTACATGCATAAGTGTAAATCATACGACAGTGAGTTCTGACAGAAATCCCATTCTTCTTTCTTTCGTATAACAGATGAGGGAGGAGAAAATATATAAACGTACAATTTGTTTTAAATCATACTGAATTCACCTACTGAATGGATATTTTGGTAGCTGTAGAATAGCCGCTGATACTGATCTGCAGGTTTCGGCGATAAGTTGTGGAAGGTGGTTGGGATTTTCTGGCTTCTGCGTGTAAACAGTTTGTTTCACATGCCTAAAGGCGTTAAATATGTTTACTTGGCGGGTCAGCCGCTGCAACATGCACTATTTGAGCCCTGACAATACAAATGGATGCGACAGGTAGCCTATGAAGTACAATGGGGAGTGAATGTATGGTGTGCAATCTTGGGTAATCACTTTATAGGACCACATATCTTTGAAGGTCATTTAATAGGCACACGCTACCTACACTTTCTACGTCATAAAATCCCACTTTTGATGGAAGATGTTCTCTTCTTACCAATTTTTCCAAATGTCTCCTATGTAGTGGACTTCCACCTGTTGAAACCACATCGTTCAACTTTTAAAGATAAAAAGTGGAAGAAACTAAGCTACAAGTCCCTTTTATGAACTAAAGGGCCGGGGGGGGGGGGGCGGATTACAGGGGCTATTTTTGGTTTGTACCGAATCAAAGGTATGCTACAGCACATACAAATCCTCAGCATTGAAGTGTAAGGCAAATGGGGGCAGAAAATAGACAAATATTTTTTATGGTTTCGAGGGGAGAGGGATGCATTTAATTGCATTTAATACTACTGTGCTGTATCGCACACAAAAACAATAGTAAAAATTAAATGCGGTCGTAAAAAGTGGCAAAATTAAAATGCACGTAAGAAAGAACATCTAATAACAAAACCAAGCACAAATAAAACGCACGGCGCATTTTTTTATCAGTAAAAGTTATGCTATGACGTATCGCTGCACACAACACCAAAATCTTCAGTAACAACTTCTGTATGAGTGCGAAACTAATAGAACACATACAAATACTACGCAGTATACAATAAACTCTCACTCAAGATAATTACGCACTGATTTAAAGCCTAAAACACACACGCGACAAATAAATACTGTATATGACTCTACAAAAGATCACAGTATTAATTGTTAAAGAAAGAAAACACACACGTAAGCTTATCCGATAACTCTCACTCAACACAAGACAATTACGCACCAATTTAAAGCATAAAAACATACACGCAACAAATAAATACTGTAGATGACTTCACTACAGAAGTGAGCTACCGGCGGTTCAGAGTGAGAGACTACACAGAAGAAGGAAAATGAAGGAAGGCAACGAAGCGATGGCTGTTCCCATTGTGAAAAAGGAAATGTTACGTAGTTATTTTAATAACTCACGGGCGTAAATGCTTTGTCCTTTTAATCTGTCTTACATAATACATTACGAAGTTCAGTATATTATTCCTTAATCGTGAGAAATTATGGGTGTCTCAGAGGGGACGTGTTCACTCCTTGTAGGTCTGTAAGAGCAATACTGTTTTCTTAACGTGGAATGAGCTATAAAATATCCGCTATATCTTGCTGGAATCGCACTAGCTGAGCCTCAACGGAATATTTCCGAAACCTGAACTACCTTCTATCAAGACAATGTTTGCCGAAAGTTTACATGCAACACATGTCAAGCTGACTGGCCTGTAAGTATCATTTTTATATTTATCACTATTATAGCAAATCTCCATTCATTTCATACCTTTCATGTAGACTGTAATTAAATGTTTCAGATATGGCACTATAATCCAAACGATCACCTGTAGTATATCCCCAGAAGTATTATCAGTCCCAACTTCTTTTGTCGCTTTCAATCCTCTCTGTCTATATATAAAATAGAATTTTGTCTGTACATTTCTCAAAATGTGAAAAGAATGGTATTTCTGTATTGGTCGTGTCTACAGTAACAAAGGAAATGCACTTTTTAATTGTCTGTCTGTCTGTTCGGACATCACGAGAAAATGGTTGAAGAGATTTTAATGAAAGTCGGTATGTACGGTCGGGGAATGATGCACTACAATCTAGGCTATAAATAATGTTACTCTGAGTACATTGATAGTTTAGGGGGAAGGCCTAAAATTTAATTCTCAAATATTCATGTTATTAATGGTCTTATCGATAAATACTACATAACTAAAGTTATATAGAATTAAACTTCCTATCATTTGTCTTGTATACATTTTAACCGCTCTGGCTATGATAAGAGAGATTCGTGAATTTCGATTTTTTTTTTTTTTTTGCCAAGTTCATATCAATGCCGAATTACGAGAAAATGAGTGTACAGAATTTAATAACAATCGGTTTGTAAATTCTGGGAATTGGGTGTTAGTCTAGGATGTGAACCATTTTTATTCACGCTGGATGAAATGGTAGTCTAGGTTAATAATCATAGGTAATTATATTGGTAGGTAGTTTAGGGGAAGTTGCGTAATAATTAAATTTTTGAAACGCCTATGTTATCGGTCCTATCAAAAAGTATTACATATCGTAACGAAAAGTTATAGAGAATAAATGTTAAAGCATCTTACCATGCCGACTATGATAATAGAATAATTAATTTAGACTTTTGCTACGTAGTCCATATCAGCATCAAGCATTGTTAACATGGAAATATTGTTTAATCGTGTTAACTGGCGATGGTTTTTGTCACGATTGCCTTAAGGAAGGAGTAAAACCGCGTGGTAATCCGTCTGTATCGACAAGAAAAAATGTGAATATGATTATAAAAAATGAGAAAAAATCGTAAATGCGAGGTAAATGTAGTCACAGTTTATTGAGATGGAAGAACGGAAGAGAAAATTAACCCCTTTGACTTGGAGTGACAAAGCGAAAATTATTCGTGAAGTGAAAGGAATTAAAAAGGAAGAAAGCTTGAAGAACAAGACAAGAGGGAGTCGTGAAAGGAGGAAGGACTGCCTTTACATTAGATGCTATAATATTACAGAGTCGGAAGAAAACTAAGTGTGAAAGTCTACAATATCGAAATATCATAAAACTGATCAACAGTAACATATTGACCATTGTTGTGATGTGATTCGTCTCTTCTGCTGCCACTCATCTCCGATAGGTGGGGTTACTGCTGCGTCGCGAGTAAAACAGCATGCCTGAATACTGGCTGAAAATAGCTGGGGAGTTAGATAACTTTGCACGTTCTATATGATTGTACGGTCAACGGCAGGTACTGCAGCTAATTTTATAGAATATTTTTGTAATCTTTATGAATGATTATGATCATCTTACTTGTACAGGATGCATACTTGTTGTGATTGTTGCGACGCTATAGGACAGCGTGGCATTTTGTGTGTCTATTTTACGTAAAACAGTACTATTAATTTTGCAGTAAGAGTAAAGTTTAGTCACATTGAAGCGATTTCATTGTTTTGACATGTACACATTTCAGCGCTCTTTGTTCAGCAGAGCGGCAATTTCCGTCAACTGCAACTGTTGTCCATCGATCAGAATTTCGAGGTAAATCTAGTCAGTTCAGTGAAATGGAGAAACGAAAGAAAAAATGAACCTCGTTGACTTAGAGTGACAAAGTGAAAATTATTCGAAGTAGAGAAAGGAATTAAAAAGGAAGACAAGGCAATCGATGTACCCAAGTTGGCCGCTGCACAGAAAATGTTCAGTCATCGTGGGATTTTTCACAGCTTGAGATACAGTGGGTGCGGAAGAGGAACGTCTGGGACAAAACCATTTCTGTGTCAGAAGATATCATCCAGGACCAAGCTGAGAAGTTAGCTTAAGACAGGCCCTAGACTTATCTCATACAGGCTCCACCTGTGAGTGGGGGCGGTAGAATAACACCCATCGGGTCCCAGGGGAGCGTTGGTTGGTGACTATGGGACCATTAGCAGAGTCCTGCCATTGCTTCCACGTACTTGGTTGAGGCTCCTCACTTTCATCTACCCTATCAGACCTCCCTTGGTCAACTCTCGTTCTTTTCCGACCCCGGCGGTATTACGTATGGAGGCCTAGGAAGTCTTTCATTTTCACACCCTTCGTGACTCTTGTCTTTCTTTCGAAGTTGGAGATGGTCGAATTTATTATGTAAATATGTAATGCATTTCTTTATAGTAATGGAGGGCTTTGAAATGATAAGTCCAGATACAGCTTTCTCAAGAATAAATCATATTAGATTTTGATTATTACCCCCATCATTAATCATATTACTTAGTAGTAGTCCGGTGGAAAATGGAGCAGGTACAGGTTGAACAGTTTACCCTATACTAATATTAACTGGTATTTCAACATTATGATTGACCCCCTGTGGGTGGGGGACGTAGACGAAGAATACACCTACGGTATCCCCTTCCTGTCGCAAAAGGCGACGAAAAGGGGCGACCAAGGGATGATTGTATTAGAACCATGAAACTACTTGTGATTAGTACCACCACGCGGGGAACACCATGGGTCGCTAGTACCACTATGTTAGGTACCAAATAGGTTTGTGATTAGTAGCACGCAGGAGCACCGTGCGGTCAGGCCCACACTTAGAGTGCACTGTCGGCTTTTACAGTACCTGTGAATAGTACCACTATATGAGCGACACCATGGGTGTGCGACACCACGGTTCTGGCTTGCCTATGATTAGTACCCATTATATGAGGAACACCACGGGATAGTACGAGTCCCTGTGGTTAATACACCTACGTGATGAACACCATAGGTTTGCGTTGCCTGTAAATGGCGCCGCAATGTGTGAAACACCATAGGTCTGTATTACGTGTGCAAATTTAATTACCTGTGAGTAGTACCATACTGCGTGGAATACCGCGAGTCTACGCTACTTTTGATTAGTACCGCACCATGACAAATACCATGGTTCTACTTTCATAGCGATAAGTACAATTATGAGGGGCCGATGACTTGGATTTTGGACCCCTTTAGACTGCAAGTATCATCGATTCAGTATTGTGCTTTAGAAGCAGTCCCTTGGTCAGTAATACTATTGGTTTACGTCAGTTTCTGTGAATGTGAGGGACTGCGAGTCGGATCCATTGATTGTTTTAAATTCATGCCCATCCCTTCATTCTTCGTCCTCACGTTTTGAATTCTGGTCAGTGGAGGATTTTGAACTATTTAATTTGTCATTACATTTCGTCTCATTTCGTGCCATTAGGGGCCGATGACTTAGATGTTAGGCCCCTTTAAACAATAATCATCATCGTCATCATCACATTACGATTGCCTTTCAGTTCAGTAGTTTATTGCAATCTTTTAGGTTTTAAGTCTATCAAATTAGTAGCCTTCTAAGCTATAGACAAAGATACTAAACTAATATTTTTGTGTGTGTGTGTGTGTGTGTGTGTGTGTGTGTGTGTGTGTGTGTGTGTGTGTGTGCACTTCCTCGCCAAACACGTTCGAGTATTGTGGCTAAGCGCTGATAATAAAGTCTACCACTTAACAGCTACATCCTGTTCGAACTTCCTCTTCCCTTCCCTTCCCTTTCCTATAAAACGGTATCCGAGGAGGAAAACTCTACTTCCAACTGCGTGCTGTACACGCCTAAGATTATGGCTTTTGTTTTCAGGGCAGCTACGACCGTGGCTTCCATATCGACTCATCTCGACCTGGTCGTTGACTGGCAATGATCACTCGGGTATCACCATAGGTCAGTACTACTTTTTTAATTTCCTTGTGATTCATATGTTCCATAAGGGATATTGTCATCTTAGTTAATAATGGCTGTCTGACTCTTGATTTTCTGTGATTTTGGGAAGGATTGAATGTTTACATCTGCACGTACTTGATGTTGTGATGTGTATAGTTGGGCCCACGAGAGTTGAAGTCGGACATTTGAGCGGCGAAAGCAGTAACTACGATGTAAGCTGCGTTGTCATAGTTTTCTCATTCTGCGACATATCAGCCTTCTGGCTGAGTATTCAATAAACTATGTTGCCCTAATGCAATTCAATAAACTTTGACCCGCTCCTAAGCTCGTGCTAATAATTCCGGCATTTAAGACAGAACACGACATTGCCGATAAATATGAGATTCCATATTCACTAAAATGACAATAACCTGAACACATACACATGTTAAATAAAGAATAGAACTGTACAACTTGCCACTGATTTACTTACAAAAATAAACTAACAACGAAAATAATATTCAGGAAACAAACACTTGAATTATTACATAATCCAGCAACAACTAACACACCTAATACAGTGCTATTCCGAATAATATCACAAAAGCGACTGAGAGCAAGCCAACCCACGTGGCGATAGCATCCTTAAATGTGGCGTCGCTGTTTTCGTTGCCATAGCAACAGACCATTTTCGAGCAGCGTTAGTCAACTTTTTCTCGCCGGTGGCGCTAAACATCAGGTTTCAACTCTCGTGGGCCCAACTGTAGATGCTATTCATATGTTCAGTACAGACCTGAAATTGCACGGGTGACTTGGTACCTCTTACTATACGGTCATTCCACGTTAAGAAAACAGTATTGCTCTTCTGACAACAGGATTGCACTATCGAACGGCTCTGCTAAACAGCAGCACGGGAAAACCGTGGCATATATATTGGTGGAATAAAAGAAGGAACGAACTAAGCTGCAATCTTTTTTTGAAATCTAAGGTACTCACACGAGTTGTAAATGGGGCAGGGGATGGGGTATTTAGGTTTTTACAGCAACAAGGGTAAACTACTGCACATACAAAAACTCAATACTGAAGTTAAAGGCAAAATTGGGAGAAAATAGACAACAGATAAATTTTGTAGGCTCGGGGTGGGGGAATGCAGTTAATTGCATTTAATAAATTTGCTCAGGCAACTCCGGGTAGTACTGTGCCGTCATATCGCCCCACGGAAAGAATGGTAACAATTGAAAGCTCTTGGAAAAAGAGGTAAAAATCTGGCAAAAATAAAATTTGCTAAGAAACAAAAGCCAAATAACAAAAACAAGCACAGATAAAAATCATAGCGAATTTCTGTATCAGTAAAAGTCATGCCGTGATGTATCTCTACTCACCACAGCATCAGAATCTTCAGTAACAACTGCTGTACAGTAAAAGAATATTAGAACACACACACACACACAAATAATTAGAGGACTTTTCTTCGACAGTGATAAGCTGCCGGCGATTCACAGCGTAACGGATTACGTGGTATACAGTGCATAAGTCTTGTTTGTACACCAATTTACTGCAACGAAATAGCGGTTAAACTTTTGTATACAATTATTGTGTTGTATTTTATTGCCCATATAGATACACGAATAAACAATGTAAATAATAAAAAAGACAGATCTGTGATCTTAAAATTTAACACAAATACAATCAATGTACCAAAACCTGGTGTTTGTACACTTGTTTCTACACTTACGGGAGAAAATTAAAAGTTCACTGAAAAAACATTTGTTACCTTGGATTTAATACCCCGATGAGTATTCTCTGGTCTTGAGAACTGCCTTGCACCTTCGCTACTTGGAATGAACCAGTTTCTCGCATATTTTTGGATCGGTGTTGCCGCATTCTTCGTTGACTATACTTCTTAACTGCTCAAGTGATTGAGGTTTCCTTGCATAAACCCTTATTTTTAGATCGACCCACAAATGTTTCATGGGACTCAAGTCAGGGTATTGGGCAGGAGTTCGCAGTTGCGTTGGTACGTTCCATATCAGCCACTGCTTGCAAATATCAGCTGTGTGCTTGGGGTCATTGTCTTGCTGAAAGATGTAGCGAGTCCCCAATCCCATTTTTACTGCACTCTGTTTGACATTGTTCTTTAAAATGTTTAAATAACCTCATCTGTCCATGATGCCATTGATTATTTCCCACTCCACAAGACGACATACACCCCAAAATCTTAATTGATCTACCTCCATATTTTATGGTGGATACGTATTTGCAGGTTTATTGGCTGTCTTTACTTTTTTCCATACATAAACTGTTTCCATCCGAACCGTGTAGTGCTATTTTGTGCTCATTGGACCAAATAACTTTGTTCCAGAACGTACAATTCTTGTTTTCATACACTCTGCAAAATTTCATTCTCCCTTGTCGATTTTTCTTAGTAACAAATGGCCTTTTCCGTGGTCATCTACCGTGATAATCATATTTCCACAATACTTTACCAATTGTCTGACTTGATATTTTCTTCTTCGGACTTCCTTCCAGCATAACGCGGATCTTAGGCGCAGTTAATTGTGGATTCTGTTTTACTTGTTTCACAGTATAACGTTCATATCTCCTACTCAGTATCTTTTCTTTTGCTTTTCTTGACAAATTCTTTGTGGTTCGTCTATATCTGAATTTGTTCAACACATAATGTATTGTGGAATGCGGTATATTTATTTTGCGTCCAATTTCACGCAATCCGAGAGATAGTGACATTTTTTTAGTTCGTCACTTAACACCGTTCTTTTACCGATTATGTAACACACGGGCTGGTGCACTAACTGCGAAACTATACACAGCAGCACAGCACAGATACACACCAGCTAAGTGTTCCCGAGCGAATACTAGGCAGTGAACGTGTACAAACAAGATTGTTACAAGCAAATAGACCATTACACAACATATTTCACTCCTGTTTTTTTTAAAATGATGTACCGAGACTTTTGATCGCTAACATCAAGTTATCAACACCTTGTGTAATAAATTATCCAAGTCTCCTGCATTGGTTATGTACTATTTAGAAATTATAAAGACATTATTCAGTATGTACCTATTCTGTTCGTACGGGCTGTGTGCTTTAGTACCTCAACGCACTGCCAGAAAATAATAAACTGAAAAGGGTTTTATTCACTGAACATGTATTCAACAAAGACTTCAGAAAACATATACCTACTATATCTGTTTACAACCATGCTAACAAAACATACAGCTTATAATAACGAAAAGCGCGCCCATAATCTTGTATCTCTCCTATTCGTACAAGCGAACTGAACACTTGAAATAAACAAAAAATAAAGGGTTCCTGGAACACGCTAGTATCTAGTGGAATGTCCCCTAGCCTTTATAACTGCCTGACATCGTCGCCCCTTAGGAATACACTAATTTCTTGCACATGTCAGAGCTCATTTTCTGCCATTGCTGAAGAATAACACTTTTAAGTTCCTGCTTCGTACGCACACGTTGCCTACGGATATTCCTCTTTAACGTAGGATTTAAATCCGGAGACTGGGGAGATGTTCTAAGCTGCGAAGGAATGTTCCAGATCAACCATGTCTTATTAATATCAGCAGTGTGTGTTAGGTCATTATCATGCTGGAACATATAAACAGATGGCATCCCCGTTTTTTCGGCGCTCTGCTTCACGTTTGCCCTCAGGATTGCATTATAGCCCTCCTTTTTCATTATTCCGTCAATGAAATATGTTACCCACACCTCTGGCTAACATACAGCCCCAAAGCATTACAGACCTACCACCGTATTTTACAGTTGGGAGTGTATTCGCTAAATCATTGTCCATACCAATTTTTCTCAATATTCTGAGGATGCTATCTGACCCGAAAAGGTTTATTTTTGTCTCATCAGACCAGATAACGCCATTCCAGAATTCGTTCTCCTTATTTATATGCTCCTTAGCGAATGTCAGTGTAAGCAGTCTGTTTTTTCTACTTACGTATGGCCTTTTCCGAGGGATTCTTCCGTAGTACCCATGCCAATACAGAATCCGACGGATGGTTGAGTTGCTGATCTTCTTTCCAGGTCGTTCCTCCATGAGTTGCATCAATACTGGTGCACGTAATTTACCATCTGACTTTAGCAGCAGAACAAAAAATATTCTTTCCTTTCAGTTAAATACTTTCTCCTGGGCTTCCTTAGAGTATTCTTAAGTGTCTTTCCATTTAAATTTATCAACCACATATTGCACCGTAGAATACGTTCTATTAACCAGCTGTCCAATTTTTCGTAATGAAAATCCTTGAAGTGGCAGGTGATGTATAGTGTTCTTAAGTTCCATACTTAACTCAGCACTCCTACCCATGTACACCACAGATACACTAGGAAGGAGACTAAAGGCGGCTACACACGTTACGGTATAACTGTGCGATTTTTAACTGCAACGATGAACTGCGCAGTAAAACTGAAAGCCCTATAGCCTCCACACGGTACAGATAACTCCGTCGATCGACAGTACTCATCACCTCATCTGACATTTATCAAAGCAACATGTCATCGACGGACGATAATGACGTACTAGCGGTGTTGGGCCTATGTGTGTGTGTGTAATGAAAAAGCAAGACACGCAGCGTGTGGTGTAAAGATTGGCTACTACAGAGAAAGCAATATTCACACGTAAATTTATTAAATGAGTTACGCTTCGTACCACAGAATAACAGCACGTTAGTCCTGTTCGGTCAGGTTCCATGGCTAAATGGTTAGCGTGCTGGCCTTTGGTCAGAGGGGTGCCGGGTTCAATTCCTGGCAGGGCGTAACATTGAATGTACAACTGTCACATGGAAATTTACAGTATATTGCAGAATTTCCTTTAAGCATCTTATATTTCGGGGAAAAGACTCCAAGACAGCTGCAGATAATATATTCCAGTTATCGGTTTCGCACAGTTATACAGTAACGTGTGTAGCCGCCTTAACGTTGATTTTACGAAAATTATTCTTAGCGTTACATGTAGTATGTGTTGTTCATATAAGAATAGATGAAAGTACCACAAACGCGGAGTGTATATCTCGTCAGTGCCTGACCCCGTTATTTTAGATTGTTTAACTTTAACTCCTTTTTGTAAGAACTCTTAAGATTATTAATCTTTTTTACAACTACTTCTCTGTTGGCTTTGCAGTCAATTAATTTATATTTTTCAATCAACTTACTGTAGGCGGAGCCTTTTCTGTTCCGATTGTGATAATCTTTAGACTTCGTCTGCCAGAGACAAGATTCATTTCTATAGCATTCAGTGAAAACTTCTAAATGCTCACGATATCCGCTTTGGTCTTTCTGAGACATGTTGTGATATCTTAACGAGTGACTCACTTGAACTGAGCAATCGGCAGCCGCCACGGTCCACACGTTGCGATAAAACTGTGCAAACGCAATCGACACAGTTTTATTGGTTAGAAAAATGAACGTGCTCTGAACTGTGCAAGCCGAAATAACTGCAACGATTTACCATCCACACGTGAGATAAATCTCCGCAGTTCGGTTGGTGCAGTTAAATCGCACAGTTATACAGTAACGTGTGTAGCCGCCTTAACACACTTGACTAGTCGTATGCCGTCACTGAGACATGGCAAATAAACGGTGCGCGTCATCCTGTCCACGTGTACGAATACAACTGGTACACCCGTTTGTCGATGCCGGCACATTCCTATAAAATCTTCCTGTCTGTATGTAGACAAGTATGGTTTTGACTAACGAATTATCATTGACAAATCATGTTTTTACCCGTAATGTACGTTTTATTTCAGTTTTTCAATCGTTAATGTGGATATACGAGACTTGATTAGATATTGAAGCCTGTACGAATAAGAGAGCCACATACTGTATCTGCTAAGTGGGGTGTACAAACAAGACTGTTATGCACTGTATGCACAAGAGCAACTCAAAAGGAAAATAAGGAAGGCAACAAAGCGACGGCCGTTCTCGCCATTGTGCTTCCTCCCTGCGAATGTATCTATTAAACAGAGACAATGAAGTAGTTTATTTAACGACTCACGGGCAGAAACATGCCTCATTCATTTTCTTTCGTTCATAAAGCAATATAAAGTACATTATAATATTCCTTAATCACAACGAATTGTATCTAAGAGGGGGCGTGTTCACTCCCTGTAGGTCTACAAGACCAATACTGTTTTCTTAAATGAAATTGCTCCGACAGCCAAGCTACTCTAGCCAGCCTGCTCTTCTTATAAATTCACGACTCTCTCAGTTCGTGCCGTTTAACGCACGCGAAGGTTGAATGGAGCCTATTTTCATACTACAGTAAACTACGATACAGCTATCACTCTTACCAATTTTATTATTATTATTATTATTATTATTATTATTATTATTATTATTATTATTATTTATTATCTGAACAGAACAGGTGAGGAGCGCAATAGAGCACCGGTACTGGTACAAACAAACACCCCCTCGGGGGTGCCCAGACAGACATTTGGCAAGTTTGTGCCGTGTCATTTTAGCTCTATAGTAAATAGATGTATTACATATACGGATTATCAATGAATTAGTCCATAGCGAAACGTCCACTGCAAAAATGTCCACTAACGCTCATGTCCAGTATCAGAAATGTTCAGTCATTAAGTTATAGTTATCAGAAATGGACAGTTATTGTCATGGTCAGAAATATCGACAGTCAAGTGGTCATTATCAGAAACGTCCAGTCATTGAATGATCATTATCAGAAATGACCACAGCTATTAAATGGCTATTATGAAAAATGATCGCAGTTTTTAAATATACAGTAAACTAAAATGTCCAGAGAAATTTCTTAAATGTAAGTTAATAATTTGACAATGAAATGTAAACTAAATTGGTGATATTGTGTAATGTAAGCTTAATTTCATTTTTCTTATTTTCTTCTGCACCGGGGTCAGTACGCATCTCCGTAGGATTTGGAATTACGTGCAGATAAAGTTTATTGTCCTTATATTCTTTGTATCGGCGCACAGTTCCTTCAATTATCTAGCCGCCTGATGACCATAATCATTAAGGTCTCAAGTCCTTATGGTCTGACACCGTGGTCAGCTGGCCAGAGTCCTGTTGATGGAAAAAAAAAATACCGCCATCAGCCGGCATGGAGGGGGGGATGGGTGGAGGTGGTGGCGGTTGTGCCAACGCTCCCGATTTAAGCGGGAGACTCCCCATAGTTCATCGTTTCTCCCGATCGCCGGGACCGATCCCCCGATTTTGAGAGCAGTTTGTCATTTTCGTATTACTTTAAACTCTCGCGTGTTTCCTCGTTCTAACGATATATGGCTGAGTATGGCTGGTCCATAGTTAGCTGTAATAACCACAACCGGAGGACAGTACGGGGCAGGGTGGCCAGCCATGTGCTCCTCTTTGGTCTATAACACAGTCAAATAGCTTAAATAACAAGACGTAAAAATCGCAAGCGAGTAACCTAACCGCAGAACTGGCACGCCATGGACGTCTACCCGGGGCAGGACCTGCGTCATTGCTCCTGTTACGTCACGTAGTAGTGCTTCTTCGTTGTATATCTTAATTACTTTTTGATCAAAATGTAAAAAAAGAAATGCAGCGTTTAAAAGAACTTATAGGGAAAAGTTTACATATTTGAGTGACCCCAGAAGGGGAACAACGTTCACATTTTCTACTATATGTAGGTGTGATTTTTTTAGTTGCGTATGGCGGAAAGTGCGATATACTCAAACATGTGCAAAAAGGTCCAGTGTGTACAAAGAAACCAGAAACAGAACTTTTCATGTAAAAACCAAGATGTAAATCCTGTGACGAATGCCGAGGCTTTATTTACGGCATTTATCGTAGAATATAATCTCTCTGTAAATCGTGCCGACCACACGGGGACTTTGTTTTGCAAAATATTTCCTGATTCGGAAATCGCTGAACGATTTGTATGTGCTAGAACGAAAGCAGCGGCTGTCATTACAGAAATGTGTATGGAAGAAAAGGAGAAAATTGTATCACATTTGCAGGCGAATGCATTTTCTGTTGCTGCTGATGGCAGCAATAAAAGCGACTTTAACATAAGTCGTATCGTATAGTTGTAACGTTTTTTTAGGCGTAAACTCAATGGAGTTCACAGTTGTCTATTCTCTGTGCCTAATTTAGAACGGGATGCTACTGGAGCTAACATTGCCAATCTTTTGCTCAACTGGATTTCCGCATTCCATTAAAAATTGCCTAGCTCTTCGTGCTGATAATTCAAAAGCAATGGTAAGATTAAATAATGGTGCGGCTGGATTTTTGAAGCCGGAAATTAGTAACATGATCATCGTAGGCTGCTGTTGTCACCTAATTAATCGTGCTGCAGGTCGCGTGTTTGCCTGTAAATATAGATGAGTGTCCGGCTCCATGGCTAAATGGTCAGCGTTCTGGCCTTTGGTCACAGGGCTCCTGGGTTCGATTCCACGCAGGGTCGGTAATTTTAACCTAATTGGTTAATTTCGCTGGCACGGAGGCTGGGTGTATGTGTCGTCTTCATCATCATTTCCTCATCACGACGCGCAGGTCGCCTACGGGTGTCAATTCAAAAGACCTGGACCTGGTGAGGCGAACATGTCCTCGGACACTCCCGGCACTAAATGCCATTCGCCATGTCAGAGATGAAAGTGTAATTGTTATATTTTATTATCAGGAAAGGAGTGAAAAGAGGGAAGAAAAGGCCAGAGAATTTCAAAGTTTACACAACACAGAAATCAGGAATATTCTGAAACATGTGCCTACTCGATAGTTATCATTAAGAATGTGTTTAGATAGGATTTTCCTGCAGTGGGGCCTTTTGGTTACTTTATTCAGGAACGAAATTGTGAGTAAGGATTCTCGGATGGGAACTTTGAACACTTACAAAATTCCTAAGCACAGTTTAAGTGCAGATGTATCTTGTTTGAAAAGGTGAAGCATTGTCATAACATTTCACCACACTCCTCAGTTGAAAACCCAGTTATCAGTTTCACCATCAGAAAGTATAAACTACTAAGACACTAAAAGCCAGGCTTTGTCACTTGAAGGACTGATCATGTTACTTTCCTCAAATTTTTGCCGTTTTACCTCAAGTTTTATGGCTGTTTTTGAAAATACAAAGTAGCTCGTCAGTCAATTATGCCACATATCCGCTTATTGAGGTCGGTGTTGGAGGGACTATTGAAAAATGTGATGGCAATGTTTGTGAAACCACACTTTGTTGAAAGCTCGTCCTCTCTCCTTGATATAGATTATCATACTCCAGCGAATCAAAAGGATGATTGTGATCTGATGATAGGGAACTCTTGCGGGTGTTTTTGTGAACACTTTGAACTCTTTAAGGAAAAGTGCGTATTCTTTAATTCTGTTAGAAAGTGTTTCTCTTCATTGTTGTAACCAAGGTTGAGATTTACAAAACACAACTTTATTATTCGTTTCAAATGCAAAATACACTATTTACACAAATAAAAATGAAATTTAACTTGAAGCAAAATGAATTAGGAATCTTGAGAAAGAGTCTATCTTCTGTACACTATATACAAGTTTACAGTATTTACATCCACTACCATCTCGAAAAGATAGTCCTTGTGATATGAAAAGTCGATAGTCGAAAACTATCCGAAGTACTGACATAAATGTTTTGGAAAGTCCTTCCTTGCTGAGTTCATAAGAGCAAGTTCAATGTTGGAAGAATTCTTACTTGGCGAAACCAAGGGAGCTTGCATTAATTAAGGAAATATAACGGTATGTAATAGTATGACTGGATATGGGCAGCGGAAGAGGAGCGGTGACCAGAGGTGAGACCTCGTACTGCCAGAAATTCAGTCCACCTGGTCGAAGCACATTTTCAAGAGGAGTAGCCTCCGTGCTCGACGTAGGGTGTATTCTGGAGCTGGACACCGGGGCAAGTGGGCATCAGGACAGGCTGGGAGTTCCTCTTTATAGTACACACACGACTGTTCAGGCACGCGCACTGAGGGCTGCGCGTCGAGGCTAGAAGAATGACACTTGGCGCGCGTGTAGCTGGCTGGCGGAGCGAGAAGGGAGCGCCGGACATACAACATTCATCATGTGATTACATGGTACACAAATTTGGAGCTTTAATGAATGCAGAAGTTGCAAAATTTCTGCTTTAAGTAAGGTATAATTTTCTAGCCTTAGATATTTCATTGACAAGTTTCCGGGCATTTTGACTAGTGAAACAGAACATTTAGATACTGTAAAGGAATAAAGAAATTCTGCACTTCCAGTTCTGTAACTTTTAGCTCGGAGAAACAGATATGGCAAAAGGGAGAGATAATAATAATAATAATAATAATAATAATAATTTCGTGTGGCTATTTCTAGCAAAGTGCAGCCCTTGTAAGGCAGACCCTCCGATGGGGGTGGGCGGCATCTGCCATGTGTAGGTAACTGCGTGTTGTTGTGGTGGAGGATAATGTTATGTGTGGTGTGTGAGTTGCAGGGATGTTGGGGACAGCACAAACACCCAGCCCCCGGGCTATTGGAATTAACCAGTGATGGTTAAAATCCCCGACCCGGCCGGGAATCGAACCCGGGACCCTCTGAACGAAGGCCAGTACGCTGACCATTCAGCCAACGAGTCGGACAAGGGAGAAATGATGTTCTGTGAGCAGTGAAGTCAGCTGATGATGTACTTGAATATGGCAGACTCTCTAAGGTGGTGCTTCAATTCCACCTAGCAATGCAGAGTGTGAAAGGATTTTAGCAGAGTCACAAAGGCAAAAACACAGTTCAGATCCTTGCTGTCTGAACAAACTTTGGAGAAACTTAACTTTAAAATCAGTTCGGCAAGGAAGTGCTTTGAGCAAAAATTTAGTTCGGAGTTTCTGAAGAGGACTAAGTCAGCTACAGGTGTGTTGAACAACATTTAGTCATATGGGGTTCAGCACGTTGAAGGATGAAAAGTCACCTGTTCCTAAAATTCAGCTATGTCCAGTATTTTGTGAAAATCAACAGCCTATTACCAGTCATTCGGCCGGGTCAGGAATGGAATGAATGAAGCCCCTATCTAGCGATGAGGATGGGAAATGTGCCGGCTGCCGAAGCCTATCTCACTCCTCTGGGGCAATGATAAATGACTGACAGATGAAATGTTATTGGAGAGTGTTGCTGGAATGAAAGATGACGGGGAAAACCGGAGTACCCGGAGAAAAACCTGCCCCGCCTCCGCTTTGTCCAGCACAAATCTCACTTGGAGTGACCAGGATTTGAACCACGGGATCCAGCGGTGAGAAGCCGGCGCGTTGCCGCCTGAGCCACGGAGACTTCTCTAGTATTTAGTATCCACACACACACACACATATATTACCAGGTAAAATTGACTTCAAAGAGCATGAGGTCGTTCTGAGGGGTGTCTAGTCCTTAGGAGAGGGTACAGAGAGGAAGGATCGCAAGGCGAAATAATTATCATAACTTTCTTCCATTTATTCAATCTATGAAACGTTACCCTATATCGATGAATTGTAGTGATCATAGATATTTATTGGAAAATATCACGATTCCAACAACAAAATATCGACAAAATAATGTTGATTGTGTAAAAATCCAACTGAATAATGTTCTTTTCAACCAGTTATGTCCATCATGACTTCCTTGATGTAAAATAATAAAGCATGTTGAAAGTAAGTTAATATTACACTTCAGCGAAATTCTAAAGTCCTTTCTATTATCACTTGAGATTTCAGAGTATGTTTTCTACGTAAATTAAACAAAGTAAATTTCGTAATTCCTTCTCGTGAACATCTCAAACTATTTATATTCAAATATAAAATACTTTAAATTAAATTCGATCTTCTTGTAGAAAGTTCTAAGCATTGTCCTATTTTGCGTAACTTATTATACACTTTATATGAATATTGCTAATTAAGAGTTTATTGTTCGCGTTCACTATAAATAAAGCACTGAATTGAAATTCTAAAGTTTCAACAAGTGAGAGCACACGATATTACGAGAGCGCACTGTCTTCCCAAAAGTCTGTATTTTTAAGTATTGTAAAACGTTAATTTTTGAAGTTTATAATCTGCTAATAATTGTTCGTCAAAATATTAGGCAAGTGAGCCTCTGAATTGAATTAAAGTTCTTTGTCAGCAATTACATTGTTTATAAGAGTTCTGTTGAAAGCAGAATTATGTTTCTGAATGAAAAGACACTTGTATCACCTGAATTATGTCTTCTTGTTAAGTTCGAACTGTTTAATGCTGCTCTGCAAGCAGCAGTCTGGAACTCAGCTGACAGCAAGTACCACGATGTTCCATAGTACCACGTCTCAGGAACCGTCCGTCGTAGTACCAAGTCCACGTTCCCCGTTGATCTGCATTAAATCTCCGACGATGTTCGTCGTTCTCCGTCGTCTTGAGTTAGGATTTCTCATGTTAATAAAAGTGGCTTTAACACGAGAAAGTCCATCTGACTAGGCCACTGATAGTGTCCTATGTTGAAACCAGCACCATTTGATTTGTGGCGTGAGAACTGATTATAACTGCTTCAGAAATAATCAGCATTCACTAGATGAGAAATGTGTCGAAGCACGGTTTCTTTTCGTAAGTTGTAATAATTGGAAAATCAAAAACACATTTCTATGCATAGTTCCTCTTTACACTTGTGACGTACCCACTTTGCCCACAGATGTATGACAAATTTATAACGTGGCGGGTCACTTTAATATTAAAATAAATAAATGATATGTCATGGTTTCTCCAGAACCAGTATCCCAAGGGCGCCAGTCTTCAAGCTTATGGCTTGAAAACAAAAGTAGATAATTAATAATAATAATAATAATAATAATAATAATAATAATAAATAAAAATACGTAATGAGACTCAAAAAACTCCCAGGGGTGGGGTGAACGGAACACAAATCATTAAGTACACTAACTTGGAATTTAAGGATCATTAATAATCATTTCATAAAATACAAATTAAAACAGCTATTTATTAAGATGAAAACGTGACGTAACGGCGTATTAACGAAATCTGAACTTACGGAAGCAAAAGAAAAATTGAATGAAATTAACTTTAAGAAAATGAACTGTTGCGCGAAGACTTGCAGTAACTTATGCCATACGCTCACCAAATGTAGACTCTGTTGTCTTGAAGCTGAAGATGGGTGGATCTCTCGTACAGGCTGCCTCATCTGTTGTTGGATTCCAGTCCTACATCCACATTTCCTGTCTTTAACACTTCCTATTGTACTCCTTACATGAAGTCGTAATGAGTCCTAATTTTAAGTGCAAAACCATCATGGGTTATGTTCATGGAGAGAATACACTTGTATTCTTCCGTATTACGGAACAGTAGCGTAGCTAAATTCATAATAAAAGCTCTCCTCCCCTATACCAGTCAGAACCGGTCTCCCGTTGACTACCTCTCGTCATTGAGATAACAAGTCCCAATGAGAGTAACTTTTGAGTAGAATATACTCAGATGCGAAGTGAACTAAGTTAAAATCTTCTCCGATGTGTAGATGTAGAATCGTAGTAAGAGTATCTTCCAAGCGTGAGAATCAGAATCAGAATGTCCGAATCTGAATGTGAGTCTGAATGAGAATGTCCTCTCCAGCCCTTGTCGGTGGTATTTATCGGTTCAAAAGTCTCCTTCCATCATCCATATCACATGGTCCAGTAAGATTAGAGGTCTCATCCCTTCTCCAATGTATTGCTGTGAATCCATCACGTTGCTTCATTACGTTCATTCACATAGGCTGAACTTTCCCGCTGAAATAAAGCGTCCCCAAGCAGTTTGAAAAGTGGGTGTTAATAATGTATCAACTGTCTCTTCATGAGGTGGAGAGGGTAAGGTCTCTCGTAATCTAGATGACGTACTTTTCCTGGAACTGGGCTGAAATTAGCCTGCTGACTCTGGTCACCTCACAACGGCTATTGGAAAGTTTACTGCAAGTTATAAATATGCGTGATGTTGAAATACTTTACCCAATAATTTGTTCGTTCAGAATACGTTATATCCGCGATACAAAGAAATGAAATGATGATTGAAATGGATGATAAAAACCCTATATATATTAATTTTAAAATGACCTATCAGTGATTAAATATATACATCTTATCAATTAAATATATAGTTCAATAATTAAAAATATACAGTGATGTCCCAAACATCACACACTTACTGCCCACCGTTCGTCTTACCAGAAATAACTCTCATTCGAAGCACAGTTTATCATGATTCACTTTCACAGCAAATAAATAAATAAATAGCTCTCTCTCGTAATATATCGTAATGTTCCTTCTCACTGTCTCAGTTCCTCAAGTATTCGTGTACGAATCCTATAATTTACAATGTCACTGAATTACGAAGTATGCGTAATGTATTACGGCGTATTTACAGTTCATTAAACAGTCTATTCACACGAATTGGTTTCAAATGGTACAGTCTATTACGAAGATTAGTGAACAGTCTTTATGCACAAGTTAAATTGGTTTTAGACTTTGATTATATTCAAAATAGTTAATGCCTACACTCACGATGTTCTAAGTTGGAACCGTTCATGATCATTAAAATTTAAAGTAGTTGTGCTAGCTTCAAGTTTGTTATTCACACGGAATCGAGATATTTTATAAGTTCCTATATTGGCGAAATATTACAAGTCTTATAACTTCGACGTTATAAACACGTTAATTTACGAAGTTCAAATGTTCCTGACAAATTGTAAGTCCAACAATTTCTCAAGAAAATCCACTGGTTACTCATTGGTGTTCACATAAACTACGTGTCAACTTGCTGTGTAAAATTATACAAGTATTACGACGTTCCCGCAGAATGAACACTGAGTTAGACTTCACTTGTCGCGAGCAGCATAACAGACGAACCAGCTGTGAGCGAAGAATTTGAACTGGTTTGCTTCGGCCCGGAAAGCGGCTTATATTCCGTAAGCCCAAGGTTACTCGCCACGTCACGAGGAGAAATGTGGTTTCTATCTCGCTTGTTATCTTTTGAACGCCTTGATGGAATTTGTTGAATTTGACATATGTTTGCCTTCAGAACACTATCTACACGACGAGGTATGTCACATTTTTGTATCTTCATCGGTTAAAAAAGTTTGTAAATTTTTATTCTAGTACATTCGAGAGAAAGGCATTCAACATGTGGCACTGACGTCACCCGCAGGTTCATCGCTCGTGACGTGTCCTGCTTGCCACGAGGGACTTCGCATCGAGCTCGCATAAGATGTCGGGCACATGAACATATATTACTGCCGTCCTTTTCCAAATATTCCGGCAACTTTAAAATAATGTACCTGGCTAAAACAGTTCCTGGTATTATATATGTGTGTGTGTGTAGGCCAGATAAAGAAAAAAATATATGTAGGACAAATACATAATTGTTAATGTATTGAATCTTAATGAACTATTACATGTTCTGCCATCAGTTATGTGTCGTAATACGTCGCGATTCGCTACCAGATTTCTCCTGATTTTTTTACTTTTCAAAGTTCACATGTCTGTGGAGGTGCTTACTGTTTCAAGAGGAAGTACAACTGGACAACCATCCTCTATTAACGTTAATCGGAGAGGGAAGAAGTCTGATCCTTTGAAAAATGGAGGTATTGCCAAAAGAAAGGGAAGGACATAAAAATGAAAGACTCAAGGCTTCGGAAAAGAGCTGGAGTTGACCAACGGAGGTCTGATAGGATAGATGAAAGTGAGGAGCCTGGCACAAATAAATGGAAGCAATGCCAGGACTCAGCTAAGGGTCCCGTGGTCGTCAACCCACGCTCCCAAGTTAAGAACCCCTGGGGCCCATTCTAGTCGCCTCTTACAAGAGGCAGCGTCTACCGTGGGTGTTATACCGCTCCCACCCACAGGGTGGGGGATGTGGTAATATGACTAATGACTACAGACTGCGTGCCGAATGGCTGGGTTCGATTCCAAACCTCTTTGCATTGTTCGTATGGAGTGAGGGCATCTGATGCTGTTGACGGTCATTCGTCTGTCGGATGGAGATGTTAAGCCTTGAGCAGTCCCCTTGGTGTTATTAGACAGAAGTAGGCTATGTTCCGACTGCGCGTTTCACACTCTGCCTATCGTCGTCATCTTACACCTAAACGCGCAGCAGTTCACCGCGCTGACTGGTTCAGGTGGTTAAGGCGCTGGTCTTCTGACCCCAACTTGGCATGTTCGATCCTGGCTCAGTCCGGTGGTATTTGAAGGCATCAAATACGTCAGCCTTGTTTCAGTAGACTACTGGCACGTGAGATCTCCTGCGAGACAAAATTAAGGCACCTCGGCTTCTCCGAAAACCGTCAAAAGTAGTTAGTGGGACGTAACAACAAGAACATTATCTGAACGCGTAGGTTGCCCATGGGAGTCAAAAGACCTGCACCATGCCTCTCCCGAGGCCGCACATCATCCTAATCATCATCATCATCATCATCTGAGTCTATTCATAAATATCGAATATGGCATGTATTTTGTAATTCTTGTATGAGGGAGTTGCAACCAGGTAATTTTGGTGTTGATTGTGTAATGCGGTCGAAATCAAGAAGTTATACTAACCTCAACATTGTTGCTTTTTGAGGATTTTCATCCAGACGAAGTGAAACGAGTTACTTACCTTTGGATAACATCACTGCAGCTATGATAAGTTGTATTAAACAGTAATATAGTAATACACCTCTGTTAGCAAAATTCTACATTTAAACTCTTATTTACACGAAGCCAACGGCCGTAGCCGTGTTGAAACACCGGATCCCATGAGATCTCCGAAGTTAAGCAACATTGGGCGTGGTCAGGAGTTGGATGGGTTGCCACGCGCTGTTGGTGGGGGGTAAGGGAATGGAGGAGCGGAAAGGAACTGGCCACCCTACCGCACGTAAACTCCGGCTCAGGAACACCTCTGCGGAGGTTCGGACCTGCCTTCGGGCAGAATAACCCTTACCTTACCTATTTACACGAAACAAACATGAAAACTGATTGTTTGGAAGTGTTTATAAATTGCAAATCACTGCAGCATGGATTCTGTTGTTGGTTGGTTCATATCTCTCTAGAGGGCAGTATATTACAGATTGGTGTTAGTTCTATTCTGCGTAATAAACTACATAGCCTCTATTCAAAAACATTGTGCAACAGAAATCCAGAAATGCCTATAATGGTGGTTGGATCCATGTCGTATAAATGCATCCAATTAATGTATGGAACAAAATGAAGGACTTTCAGCTAATTATTGCATTTACAAAACAGGTGTTCAAATCTCTTAAATATATAAAATTATGCTGACTCGAGACACTGCAGGTTCTGAGTAATCTATTTATTATCGCCCTTCTGAACGCACGGGAACTAAGACATGATGTTCATTCCCCTGCAATTGTCGTTTTGTCTCAAAGACGAAGAGATATTAGGCTGAATATGAGTACTTGAGACATGTTCAAATCAGCTTAACAGATTAGAGGTACGGAGTTGACAGTGTCCATTCAGTGCTTTTATGTACAGGTGGGGAAAATAAAACGGGCCCGGAAAACGGAAAATATTTACAGTAGGGCTGATGCGGGATTGACCTTTGTGCCCTTTCCCATTCTTGCGTCATAAAAAAAACCTTCGATATGTTAGTGCGACTTTAAACCACTAGCAAAAAAAAAGTCTAATCGAGACAGACATGTTACTGTTTCTTTTAAAATAAAATGTCGATACACAAACCATTCCATACCAAAATATTAACGCCTATGCTCCTTGTGTAAGAAGCAGCGTGTAAGGTTCATTGTAGAGTGCTATGTCATTAAATGTGCAGTGAGTGATGTTATTTTATTTGAGAAGTATTTGATTTTGATATTAATGTTGGCTTATATTTTAATTGAGCAGTGTGTATGGACAGTGGTTATTTATCCCAAGCTTTCTGTAATTTGGTAGTAAATGAAAGTGATTATTGTTGCTTCAAGAATTAGGTAATTTTTAACAGCAAAAATCTGTTTAATTAACGAAAGTAGTGCAATATTATGCCAATAGGTTTTTTTTTTTTAATCAGCTACATAGTATGAATAAGCTCTATCATACTTTTGCCTTGGTATCTGTCAAACAAGCTTTCTCATTGAGGTAACACTGTGTCCCTCTTTTTCCCCATGCTTGTCCTAACATTGCCCCAAACCAAGGAGTAATTGTGGGACACAGTTTTTATGAATTTCTAAACAGTTGTAAGATTTTTAATACAGTCTCTTTCTGGAAATGAACTGTGGGCACCACATTACAATAATTTAACATCGTGCCAAATTTCCACTTTGAGGTTTAGTGCCCTAGAATGTGAAAGTTTTAATTTCCGTTAATTACCCCACCTGACCATACAGCTAAACTCTTGAGTAGTATCGTTTGATGTACCGCTTCAGAACCGGACACTGGTAGAAGCTATCGATTTACAATCGTGATACAAATTTACCCATTTAAGAATTTCACTAATGTAGTGTAGCATTTATATTCAGCCCTTTGCCAACTTCTTATTGCATGTTTTTAGAGATTTCATGCAACATAATAGTACTGAAGGTAATTGCAGACACGGGTGGTTAGCTAGTTTGATAGGCCCTATCATATTTTTAGATATTTCAACGTAGTCGAGAGTTTTCTGTAAGTGGTCAGTACTCGGGAAAGAGGTCCGTGAGAATAAACTGTTTTCCCTTCTACTAGAACATGAATGCTCTGATATTTTGCGTTATAGAACCTCTTGCTTGCTTTCACTGACAGTTTAACAGCTGCATGGCTGGCGGTTGTTAACATACGGAAACAAAGTTAATATACGTACAGTATTTCGAGAAAACTTTGAGAGTTCTGCAGGAAATTACTCCTAATTGACCTCAGATTAAAATTTGGTCATGCCCATGTGAGCTTGCCACTAAGAATTCTTCCTTCTTTGATGGAACATTCTTCCCGCTATTAGGAACTGTAGTCAGATATTCGTAACAAAGAACTTGACAGATATGGCGAGTGTGAATAAAATGGCTGCTCGCTTGGTTCCTTTTGGCTGCTAGATGAGAGTTGCGTGTTCACTTCTTAGTTACAATATTTGTTGAAATAAGTGCGGTAAACATGAAATGTATGGCTTTTAGTGCCGGGATATCCCAGGACGGGTTCGGCTCGCCAGGAACAGGTCTTTCTATTTGACTCCCGTAGGCGACCTGCGCGTCGTGATGAAGATGAAATGATGAAGACAACACATACACTCAGCCCCCGTGCCATTGGAATTAACCAATTAAAGTTAAAACCCCGACCTGGCCGGGAATCGAACCCGGGACCCTGAACCGAAGGCCAGTACGCTGACCGTTCAGCCAACGAGTCGGACAATAAGTGCGGTAGGAAATATGTAACACCTGTCTGTGCGCACAGAAGTTGTGTCGGGAGAAAGTGGGTTCGAACCCCACTGTCGGCAGCCCTGAAGATGTTTTTCATGGTTCCTCATTTTCACACCTGGTAAATGCTGGGGTTGTACCTTAAGCCACAATGGAAAATACGCACGTAAAAAAGAAACCAACTGTTATATTTAACTGTGTTGATCTGGAGGCATTATTGGACACGTAGCTTGCCTACCGTATTTATTGAATACACGGGAGAGAATCAACTTTAGTTATATTTATTGAGTTTTTCAATATATGCAAAGCTTTTTTTTTTTTTTTCATGTGTTGGAGTTGTTGGGTACAGTGTAGTAGTGTGTAAGTTCTTTGATAATCTCTCGACGCGCATAGTTTAAACAGTGAGTGATCGTTTGTTAATAATAATAATAATAATAATAATAATAATAATAATAATAATAATAATAATAATAATAACACGGACACTGTTTTCTCAGGACTTTCACTTTCCCGCACCTTAAAATACAGTCTTCACTGGGACTCGTTCACTTGGAAGGTGGGGAGGTTGCTACACATGGCTTAATAATGCTGCGAAAACACTTGGGGGAGATTGAAGATTAATACTGCTTTTAATTTAAATTTGGTTTCATTTTTTTTTTTTTTTTCAATTCCTTCCAGACAAGTTATTGCCTTGTGAAAGTCTATGACCGAAATGTGAATTTACTGTTATCTAAGTTGGTGGTTCTTCTTTGATAATGCGGACGTGTGTATGTAATAATTTGGAACGAGGAGTAAATGGGGGGAACATTTGGTGATGGCAGTCAGCGAGGCTGTTATCTCGTCTGGTTGAGATCATAGAATTAGTCCAGTGATGTGCATAGTCCAGCACAGTCGACGGAACGTGATAATCGCAAGTCCTGCCATTGTTCTACCGCCCGGATATTGTGTGTATAATTACTGCTGCAGACTTTCAAGGAGACCCGCTAATGACTTCTTCACTCATGGTCGTACTTTGACACGGCTCCCACTGGACGGATATACCTTCTGTCTCATGTTTTGCTTATCCTTATTTAGATTGCGTACCACGTAAAGAACTCGCGTAAGCACCTGCTCGCTTACGCGCTACTACTGTGTAACATGGAACTTTGCGGTTGTGACAAGTTTCTGTTATCGTGGTTAGTAGTGGATCAAATTCCTCTGATAACCTGATCTATACCAATATCTAGTGATGTGCTCGAGACCGGCTCGAGCTGCTCGAACTGATGACGTGAAAGTTCGAGCAAGTTCGAGCTTTGCTAGTGCTTTTGTGCGCGCCACATCCTAGCGGTTTGCTCTTACTAGTACCCAGAAAACTTGAAGACGCTGGACAGTACCTATTCGTCCTCTGTTTACTGTCACTTCCGTGTCTTTTGTTCATAACATCACTTCGACCCGTAGGCCTATCTGTATTTTGGAGACTGTCGAGTTTGTGTTTGTACGGGATACGTTACAAATGCCTCCTCAGAATAAACGAATTGTCTACTAAAATGTGTTGCTGGGGCCATATAAATACAGAAAAAAGGAAAATGGAGTAATTTGTCTTAACATTACAAGTGCCGAAATAGTGACATTTGAATGGTTGTCTGTCTGTTAGGTCATCAGCCCAGAGGCTGGTTGGATCCTCAAATAGCACCACCAAAGGTTATGCGGTTATAAGGAAACCGCAAAAACCAATGGCAGCATCATAATGAGGCGTACTAGGCAAGACAAGGAGTGAAGTAGTTTGCCAATTTGAATGGTTATAAGACTATAAATTTATATTTTGTCTTCGGTTGTTGATACATTTGTCATCAGTTCAAGCGGGGTACCTGGTACTAAAAATGAAATGGTGTCTGTTTTGTTTCCGATAGGCTTGAAAACTACGGGACCGATTGACCTGAAATTTGGTAAGGATTATAGCTTAAAATCCCGAGTACCGTGCGAGTTGGCCGTAGTGCTATGAGGCGCGCAGCTACAGTATGAGTGTGCATTCGGGGGATAGTAGATTCGAACCCCACTGTCGGCAGCCCTGAAGATGGTTTTCGGCGGTTTCCCATTTTCACTCCAGAAAAATACTGTGCCAGCTTCTGTCTCACTCTTAGCCCGTTCCAGTCCCATATAAGATTGTATGCACACTTAAAAGCAGGGTGGCCGCGCGTGACATAAATTCGGCTGGGGGAGCTGCCGTAGCGCAGAGTACGAACACCGCGAGTTCGGTCTTAGTTTATAAGAGAGACCCTGTATATGACAGCACGTACCTTCGTTATCAGTATTATACACACTCCTGTGTCAGCGATGCTTCACTTCATATGCTGTTTGCTTACCTGCACGTTCGCGCTGTAACTCGTCTTCAGTCACGTGACTGCTCGAGCTGCTTCGAACAGGCTCAAACATCGGCGCGTATCGTTCGGCTCGATCCCGCTCAAATACGGGTATAGTTTGCCCATCACTACCAATACCAATAGCATAGCGCGTAGAAGGGAAAGTGTGATCACTTCACCTGTTTCACTGGTTCTGCCGCAGAGCGGCGCTAGCTACGCCACACTGTATCAGAGTATTGTGTTCTGCAATGTAAGATGCTACGAAAAAAAGAAGTCAGGCTTATGTTTGTAAGCAATTTTTGTAAAAACACGTGACCTTTCTTATGTAGCACCCTAGATAATTTCCTTATTGTAATATAGACATATACACATTTCAAGATGTTAAATTCAACTCTAATACAGATAAAAATACACCGTGCATATTATTTCAGCACGATCAGGGACGGGCTGACAAGCTCAAGCAGTTATTGCACAATGGGAAACTAGTTTTCCGAAACGATAACCTATACTTCTAATGGGCTTAAAAGATTCCTTTAAGTTTAAATTATTTTTTAAGACCAAACCCAGCGAAAGTGTTCACTGCACGAACTTCTGCACCATTTCCACTTCTACTCCCACT
This sequence comes from Anabrus simplex, assembly GCF_040414725.1. Classification (NCBI taxonomy): domain Eukaryota; kingdom Metazoa; phylum Arthropoda; class Insecta; order Orthoptera; family Tettigoniidae; genus Anabrus; species Anabrus simplex. The sequence continues at coordinate 278,353,171 of NC_090265.1, forward strand.
GCGTAGATACAATTATTGTATATGCACTTTATTACTTTGGATTCATTCTTAGTACTCACCCTCACCAGAAGCTAGTCGTTGAATTTTATCCTGTTCCTCATCCTTATGGTCCGTGACAGCCATTTCATCAGCGTAAGTTTCTTCTCTTTGCCGCTAATCACAAATTTATCGTCCTTGATAATGTGCTTGTCATGAAAATTAATATCTCAGAATTTCGCAGTGAGATGTTTGTCCTTCCCTAGGAACATTTGTCCGCTTCAAAAACATTTCTTTCATTTTGGATGGTAAAAAGGAAATGTCTTACCTTATTATCAGAGATGGGCGAGTTGGCCGTGCGGTTAGGGGCGCGCAGCTGTGAACTTGCATCCGGGAGATAGTGGGCTCAAGCCCCATTGTCGGCAGCCCTTAAGATGGTTTTCCGTGGCTTCCCATTTTCTCACCTGGCAAATGCTGCAGATGCACCTTAAGGCCACGGCCGCTTCCTTCCCCTCCTCCTAAGCCTTTTCCTATCCCATCGTCGCCATAATCCGTGCGACGTAAAACAAACTGTAAAAAAAGTAACTTTTATTTGTCACTGTTTGCAGAATGTATTTTTGTGTAATTTATTTCTTGAAATAAAATTTTAATCGTTACATATTAGTGATCGTTACTTTCTAGTAGCTGATACATGTCAAAAACGGGGGGAGGGGGGCGGCAATAATAAAAATAACTTTTCAGCTCTACTACAGCAGAAGAATTAGCAACTTATCTTTCCAGTACCTCCAAATAAGTTATACTTATCCCAGGGATGTTCTTAAAATCAAACACAGGTATTCCTTCAAATACTCCTGTTGGGCGTCTTTTCAGTAAGTTGAAAGGTGTATTTCCCCAAACAGGTCGAAGCTTAGCGATGAGAATTTTAAGAACTTTTTTTTTATTTGGTAAGTAAATGGCACATTATTTAAAACGCCACTATTCATTATCATTATATAAAATAAATATGAAGGGAAAAGATGATTTCCAAAGTTCCAAGCTATCGCGTTTATTCTCGCCTAGAGCTGATAACAGTACACTTAATGTCTATATGCTAAATTGAAATAAAATCCTCCTCTTGAACACTGATTGCCATTTTCTGGAAATAAAAATGAATGTTACATGGTTTATAGTGTATCAAACTTGAATTTTACAACTTGAGATGTAAACTTATAAAGCAGCAAAGGAAGAGAATTGAGTTCGCTATTGCAAGAAATAAAAACAGAAAAAGTGGTTTTGACGACATGTGACATGGTTTTCTGAACTGCAAACATGGTGTATGCAATTGAACGGTATTATTATTATTATTATTATTATTATTATTATTATTATTATTATTATTATTATTATTATTATTATTATTATTCCATCTGTACTAAATGCCGTGTGTCAAACAACGCCTATCTGCAGTTGAAGCAAACTTGTGAGCAGTCAGTAACGTGCATTTCTGCCATCTGTGGTTTAAAATAAACTAATAGCTCGTGCTCTACGTCTTGCGTTTCACACACTAACGTTTAAAATAAAAATGCATTCTCATGAAGTCGCGCAAAAGTTTTTATATTAAAATATTCCAGAATCGTTGTGCTGTAGTTATACATTCTTCCCGTTTGAGGCTAACACCAGTAATTATTTTCTCTCACGCAGTAAGTAAAGCACAAGCGCTCACGAAAGGTCAGTCTTTTGTGCAAGAAACTCGTTAGGGAGGGCCGACTGAGTTCACTGCCTCTTCGTCTATGTACGGCGTGATTAAAAACCACTTGTTCGCTCTGTCTTCCAGTAGTTACTTTCCTCTCAGGGTACGATATAAAAGATGTCATTTGGAACTTCTAATAGTGCAGTCGACTTTTGACCTTATTACCTCTCTGATATGATCTTGCTTTCCCCTACCTCCTATTCAGTGAACAATTATACAATTATATCCATCCTCCACTGTATCTCAGGTGTCACCAAACCAATGTGATTGAAATTTTGCACAGAGATTCCTCTTAGCTCATAAGGAACAGCGAAGAAACCTTTTCAAGAAGAAGAATAATAATAAAAAGAAGAAGAAAGGGGGAAACAAACGTGAAAAATGAGCAACGTTTGGACCGATAAGACGCGGGCAGTTATGATAATACAGTTTGGTAGCGTGCATATGTCTCGCTGTGGCTTTCTCTATGTTTTGGCAGGTAGACTATAGTGTACGTCCGGAAGTCTTGACTCGCAGCCCGTACTCATCCTTCGTATGCGAGAGGTCCGTTCTTTACTGTGGAAAACGCTGGAATAATAATAATAATAATAATAATAATAATAATAATCGTATGGCCTCAGCTACCGTGTCCAGACATTTCGATTTGACGCCATCTGGCTGTCTGCTCGTCACTTTCGACGTTCCGTTTTACTCTAGGTCCGCTAGATGGCAGACAGAGTAAACCGGATCTCTCTTGGGCGTCTATGGCTGAGATTTAATGAATTTTGTCGGGTAAATACCAAATGTATCACCAGAGATCTTTTACATGCCGACATCGTACGACATGGAGTGTCGAATGGACTTTTTATTTCCGCCCTTCAAAAATACGACTACCTCTGCCGGGTTTGAACCCGCTATCTTGGGATTCGGAGGCCGACACACTACCACGGATCCTCAGAGGCTGGAATGGTTATGCAGTACGCCGGTGCTGAAACTGGAGGTCGGACGCGAGCCGCTCTCCCGATAGCCCAGTGGTCTGTTGTCAGTGGACACCGAATATGAAGAATCCAAATCCCTAAGTGAGCTGTGTGAAAAGAATTCTTAAAGATCACCAAAATGGCACTGGAAAACAAGGGACAGGTGAAAGTAAAACTAAATGGAAATCAGAGTATATATATATTACGAAACGTTTAAAGAATTGAAGTTCAGTTAGGATAGAGTTTTGGTAAGTTGTGGATTGTAATGTTCAAGGTTTGCATTGTTTTCCCACATTTACATACAAAAGTAGTTCCATCTCGTCTCTCGGAATACAAACTTGTTCCAAATCCAGATAAAGAATTTTAGCTGTTAAATACACATTATATTGAACGTAATGTATATTTTTCAGAATGCATATATTTTAGGTCTCCTCTATTTAGCAATGATTTACAGTGCTAAAATATTTTATTTATTATTTGTACGGTTTATAATGTACATTCGCATGTTTAAGATGTTTGTATTCACAGTCGCGAAGATTAATACGCAAGTTATCGTTTATGATCTTATGTCATTTATTTGAAGAAGAGAGAATAGTGTTCTGCTTTTCGAAATTACGAAAATGTCCCCCATCCAATCAGATTGTACATGTTGTGTTCCAATTCTTGCTGCTTGACATCTGTAGCCCCTTGCGTTGACTTTCAGGTGGGTGGTTCACTCACGACCAACATTTGGTAGTGCGACACTTCCGCAATGGTGGGCCTCCTAGATTGTAACGCCGTCTCTCCGGCTTGGAATGTTTGCGATTTGCGAACAAGGTATGGAGGGTGCGGACATGGCATTCGCCTTGGTGCATGAGAATGGAAAACCACGGAAAACTGTTCATAGGACAGCCGATGGTGGGGACCTACCCCTCCGCCTCCCGAATGCAGAGCTGCAAGGTTATAGTAGTCGCTGTTCAGCAAAAGTCTTCTGAGTGTGAATGTCACCATTTTTTACGTTCTCTGATTGGCAGCTCTTCTCGCATTGATCTCGTGTTTATAGTGGAGGGTTCTACGTGTTGTATGACGCAGAAATATGTTAATCCATTCCGGTATTTAAAATGTGTCTGTAGAATGCTCCTTTTTGGATCGGGAAGTGGTTCCTCGTTATGTGGCGGCTAACAGGGGAGACGGTGGTTGTCTTTCCTTTCCGCTTTCTTATTTAACATACGTCATAGACAAGGTTACAGTTCGTGTAGTAAAACACTAGTATTGCCATTCCTTATGCAGCCAGCCTCTGCTACGATCCACTATAACATGTTAGCATTAGAATGCTACGTCTGTATATCCATCCATGGTATTGTTTTTTACGTCTTCAATTTTTATGTCCTTCAGAAACTTCCCATCACAACTGAGATTGATGGGAGTTGCAGCTATTTAAGGGGACCAAGCCTTCCTATGTCTCCCGTGTTCAACTGCTCAGTTTTTGCTTAGATTCTGAACCACTGAAGCCAGATGAATGATTTCTTTGTGTGTGTATGGCGTACGGTGAACATATTTAACGTAAACAATAGTGAAAGTACAACTTTGGGGAACGTTTCTTGCAAATTATTTATTGTGTAAATTTTCAGAACATTTTTCTTATTCACAACCAAAATATGAAGCAGCAGTTAATAAATTTATACTTACCCTGAAGAACAGAGGCTCTTAGTATATGTGTGCAGAAAATTTGAAAGCGATGTCTCCTGTACTTTCTGGCTTGAGCGTGTCAAATTTCTGAAAATCACAGGTTGAGAAATGTGAACTGTAAGTTAAGAGACGCAAAAGCGCACACCATTTATGATTGAAATCTTTGTCCAGATTAGGCACTTTGATCTTTCGTTTGGGTCCTGAGAAAATTTGACAGCGCAGCGGACAGGAAGAATGAAACTTTCTCTTTCATGTATGGTATGTTCAGGAACTCGGAAATGAATTTCAAGAGTTACAACCTACAAAGCTAACACACTACAAGAAATTAAGGGAGCGTAATATTGTTCACACTAACAAACACATTTTGATGCAATTGTAATGCGTTCCGTGGAATAAAACTTCGGAGTATGATTTATACAGTAAGGCATCGAAAACAACAAAAATTACGAAAATTTTGTCCCTGACTTCCGGCTTGGTCTTCTTATATAAAACTGTGTTACTGGCTTCTGGCTCGTTTAAGAAATCCTGGGGAACAAACCTGCGGCAATCTGGTGTCTGTCTACACCAGAGGTGCTCAACTGGGCGCCCGTTGAGGCTAGCCCAGTGCGGCCGGGCTGGCGTGACGTAAATGCGGGCAGCTTACGTAACAAGCATACGTCAGAGCGAAGCGAGAGAGCGAACACCCTTTGCAGGGAAGGGAGGGAGCATTGACGCTCACTTGTGATTAAGAAACTCTCCTCCACTACTCAGCGAAATACTGATTGGGATGCAGTGTTTAAAACAAAGCGCTATCATCGCAAAAAGAAACCTGATCTTTTCAGGATATTCCGAATTTATGTATACTGCGCTCGATGTGAACAGTGTTTTATTTTCTTATGTTTATTCATTCAAAGAAAAGTGACACGTTATAATCTACAAGGGTACAGAATTTAAGCGTACAAGCTACGATTTACGATTCCTTGGATGGACGTGACGGTATTTCCACTTTTTAAATGCAAAATTCTTGTTATTTATTAAGCAAAAAGTAATATACGAGTAATTACATAATTCAACAAGTTTACTGGTTGATTTTGCACAGTGTTGTGTGACTTTCTCTGTTCACTGAATTTCTGAAAATAATATTTAAAATTTAACAGGTGTCCGATGATAATAGCTAGCCTGTAAATGGCGAGAGGGAGTTTCATCATGAGTGAGGACGTAGATATTTACTACCCAAGATTCCAGTACAACAACAATGTAAATATGTCTACCAGATAGATGCACAGTATGCCTTCAAATAAGTAACCCAACTGATGTTATTCCCGGTAAGCATGATTGGATTGTTGGCGAGTTTATCAGATAACTTAAACCCAAACAACCACAAGCCACAGCTTATCCACCCTAACTCTGTGTTATGTTAGAAATGTTTCAAAAGCACCTAATAAAACATAATGGTAAACATTGTAATTTATTACGTACATTATAAAAATATTTGAGGTTGAAGGATCCGGTCAAAATACATAAACTGCAATGAACATAACTTATTTCTTACAATGTAAATTCAAAATGACGTGGATTTCTTCCCTCTTTCCTTCATTCTCTTCTGCTTCCATTTCAAACTCGGGTATCTCCGCAGTGATAGCGACTGGGAGAACCTCGCCTAACCTTCGCGGCCCGTGACGGAGTCACGTCACCGTGGCTGAATAGCATACGCTGCGCTCATCGCCTGCCAGTCCGCCCACTTACAGTGCGGGCGCCCGCGGGACGGAATGCCCAGCGTGAGCACCTCTGGTGTACACTGTTGATAGTTACAACGGACATTAAAACATACCCTTACCGGTACATTAATCCCTTGCGCTCGTATACTAGATGTGTTCCGACATCACGCTCTCCGGTTATGTTCGTTTGCTGAAACTTTTCCGACATATGTTTATTCTAATTACCATACGTAAGTGGTAGCATTTAGAAAATTCTATTGTATATCTACCCCTTAGTCCCGTTTCCTTAATACGGGGCCAGGGGCAAGGTGAGATGAATTTATATGGCATGTTTTTACGGCCCGATGCTCTTCCTGGCGACAATCTCAGGTGAGGACCTAATGAAGATGAAATGAATGAAATAGGTAAGGAGGTGGAAGGAATCGACTGTGGCTTAGGAATAGGGATTTTCCCGGCATTTGTCTGCAAGTGAAAATGGGAACTACAGAAAACCGTTCTCAGGACAGCCAGCGGTGGGGTTCGAGTCCACTTGGCAACTCTTGCTCAATATCACATAAGTAACAGATCCTGGTGTTGGATATATTTTTTCCTGTCAAGAAAATGAACCGCTGAAAGGAAAGGCATACTTCATCTAGCGAGACCCAGAAAATTAAAAGGGACTGGGCTGAGTAGTACGACAAAACAAACGAAGGCTTAGGTTTGAGATGTACTGTCGAGTGAACGGAATACTGTTGATATAGAAACAGTGATACCCAGTTACTTGCTAGGAAATGAGTTGAAAGGGAATGTTTCAATCCCTTGTAGGCCGTGCAAATTACTGTCTGCTTTTCATTGGGATGAAATCTCTTAAATATTAGGCTATAAAATTAAACGTGTCATTTGTAAATATAAGCAAATGCTGTAAATATTCATTAAATGTAACTCTATTGCAATTAAAATTGTTTTTATAAATTATTTGTTGTCGAAGAAATAATTGAACTAATATTATAAATCATAATTATTTAAGTTACATAAGTACTGTAATAGACTAGAAACCGTCTCTGGTACGGTCAGTCTCTCTCCGCCTTGTGCCCGGTGATAGCGAGCTACTATAGGGGATATATCTTTTCATGCTTTGCGAGCGAGTCCTATTCCACAGATCTAGTCTAGACACAATTTACAAGGCAGTGCTTTTCAACCACCCGCGTTCACCTTTTCTTTACTCATCCCCTTCCACTTCACACATAGATAATAGATGAAGAATTTACTTTAGACAATAACAGGATTTCTGATAAGGGACTGGTGTGGCCAACAGTGTTAAGGAGGTTCTGCCAACATTAGGTAAGAGAAAACACTATCGTAAACGAGATGGCCCGTGCTCTTGACTGTGTACTGTACAATGAGCAGACTTGAGTAAGAGAAGCACAACTACAAATTCTGCATTTTCAGAACTTGTATAATTACGTAAAGTATTTTACTATAATTCGAAATTAGTGTAAACATATTTTAGCCTTGAAAGTAATTAGCAGTACTGGAACTCATTTCCAGAAAAATATATGAAGTAATTTATTCAACCAGAATTTTTTCGACTGCTAAGGCTATTGGATATCCTTTGTAGGGCAGAATTCTGTTATTTTGCTTGGTCTTAAAATCATTAACAGCTGAAGGGACTTAAAGCCCATGGCTTCAAATAATTGTTCGATGGCTCTACTAATTTCAGCCACTTATAAACGTCGAACACATTGGTCTTCTCAGAATATCAGACTGCTTTCGGCTAATCGATTCTCAGCTCTGCCTGAGAATAACCCCTTGACTTAGGAATCTAGAACGTGGGTGAACTCAGCGACTTGAGGACGATCGAGGGATTCGCCACACCCAGTACTGAAGGTGAATGTGCCGCTTGTTTAGTCTAGCTTCCAGTTCGATCGTCTACAACGGGTGTGCAGCGGGTGTCGGGTGAAGTCCCTGAACGACCTCGGCCTGAATTAGAGCGAGACGCCATGTTCTCACTCCTGTCAAACTCTTGTAAATATGTACACTCGCACCAAAAAGATGCTAACGGTTTTGCTTTCAGACCACGCTCAGTAGCATACGCTGCTTGATGCAGTCATGCTCAGGGAAGGTGTTAACTTCTCTAATGTTGTGCTAGAGATCCTGGCGTGTTGCGCTCTGCAGTTTCATGGAGGCATTCCCACAGAAAATGACGAGAGAGGTAACAGTGTCCTAATTCACGAAATTCGACCCAGAAGTGCACACAATCATCCTCTTACCTTGCATCAACTAATTCTCTCCATAATAATGAAAAACAGTACAAAAATCAAACTTGCACCTGTAATTCACTGAGTTGGCCACGCGGTATGAGTGTGTTCGTGTTGGCTTGTAATAGGGAGATGACGGGTGTAAACATGACCATCGGCAGCCCTGAAGATGGTTTTCATTGTCTGGACGGAGCATGATAGTTGCAGTCAATTAAATGCGGCCAGTATCCGGTATTTGTGAGGTAGTGGGTTCGAACCCCACTCTCGTCAACCCTGAAGATGTTTTGCGTGGTTTCCCATGTTCAAGTCAGGCAAATGCTGGGACTGTACCTTAATTCATGCCACGGCCGATTCCTTCCCACACCTAGCCCTTTTCTATCCTATGGTCACCATAAGACCTATCTGTAAACTTGTAAAAAAAAAATCACTGCCTGGACAGTTTTGAAGCTGTACCTGGTTAAAGGCCAGGGCCACTACTTTTCCATTCTTAGACCTCTCCCACCCCAGCGTCCAAGACAACCGATTAATAGCAGTGCGGCGATAAACTACTAGAACTTTTTTTTTTCGCGAGTAATGATACAGGAATTTTACATGTAAACGGACGTGAATTTCCATTCCAAAATCCTACTTACCCTCAATAGGATTCTAATCGCAACAACTTTGGTGAGAAGTTGACTATGTCGTTCGTCTATCTGAAAATTCATCGTATCCACATCTTGTAATGTATGAAGAGTTCATGAGTATTCCTTCCAAGTAGTACAGACTGTACCCTGCATCCAGACAGATCCAGTAGTCGGGAGATAGTGGGCTCGAACCCCACTGTCGGCAACCCTGAAGATGGTTTTCCTTGGTTTCCCATTTTCATACCAGGCAAATGCTGGGGCTGTATCTTAATTAAGGCCACGGCCGCTTCCTTCCCATTCTTAGGCCTTTCCTATCCCTTCGTCGCCATATCTGTCGGTGCGACGTAAAGCAAATAGAAAAAAAAACTATATTATTCATCGCATACGAAACTACAAGGTCATTAATATTTTAATATAACTCGGGCTCTCCCTGTGGATCAGTGGTAACTTTTCGCCCTCTGGGTTCCAAGGTTGCGGGTTTAAACCCGCCAGAGATTGTAGAATTTTTGAAGGGTGAAATACAGTCCTTTCGGCACCCGATGTTGTACGATGTCGTCATGTAAAATATCGCCGGTGGTACATTCGGTGCTTAGCCGACAAAATTAATTAAAACTGAGCCCCCTGAAGAAATCACTTGCACTGTCGTCTGGTAAATTAAAACAGAAGTCAAAACTGACACCCAGGTTTCCTGAATAGCGTTAAATCAAAATACCTGCACACGGTAGCTGAGGCCTGATGGTGGTGGTGGTGGTGGTGGTGGTGGTGGTGGTGGTGGTGGTGATTATTATTATTTCGGCTCAGTGGTTAACTGGATACCATGCTGGTCTTTAGTCCAAATGGCGCCGGGTTCGATTCCCGGCCAGCGTTCATTGGTTAATTCCTCTGGCTTGGGGACTGGGCATTTGTGCAGTCTTTAACACTGGATTTCGTCCTAGATAGGGCCTCATTCTCACTGACGCTCAGGTTACCCATAGGCACCAATTCAAAAGACCTGCACCTGACCTCTTCGGAGGGCATACGTTATTATTATGATTTTATTATATGGCTCGTTTTAAGAATTCCCCCTACATCTGATATTACACTCCAAACCCTTCCTAATAACCAGGATGCACAGTCAAAAACCATACTAACACCACCACCACTACCTCCTGTACCACATATCCATAAATCTGTCCAAGCAACAAAGCAAACAATGTCCATTTTCACCCAAACTGCATTATTATCACAAGAAGAAACTCTGCCTAAAAACCAAGAACCCACGCCCCCAACCCACAGAAGCCCCCAACCCTCCACTTCAAGAAGAACTCAACCTCCCCCTCACCCTTCCCTTACAATAATCTGCTTTAACTACCTTAAATTAAACCATCACGCCGCTAGTTGCCAGAATTCTACCCGTTGTAATAGGTGCGGCGGCCCCCACCGCCACACCGAATGCAAGGTGCCACGGGACCGGGCGAGGTGAGCCAACTGTCACGGCAGTCACGCGGCCTCGTTTCCTGGATTCCCTTATTTCAAAAAGACAGTCATCGCAAAAACCAAGGCGCAACAAAACATCCTGCACAGGACCCTCAAAACCCCCTCCATTACTTCCTACACCCACACCACCCTCAAACAGTCAAGTTCAAAACCCCCTGCTCCACTTACTCCTTACCCTCCTAAACAACCAAGTAACCCCACTTCAGGGCTCCCTCGGTGGATTGAGTAGCTGAGGCCCCTGACCCCCCCCCCAATCAAGCACCAACCCCTCACACCACCAAGCTACATACCCCCCCCCCCCCTACCCAGCAAGAGACAGAAATTTCTCACTTCCTTTAACACCAATACTGGCATTAACATCTCACGGCCTTCTTAGCACAAAGATGAAGCACTGGTTCCGGAGACGAGGCGGTGCACACATACATGCTGCATAATAATGCTGTTTTTCAAAATTACATCTGCACATTCACATTAAATGCAATCGCAACAGTTTGCAAAATGTGTAGTCCCCGCGTAATTACCAGATAAATGCCCGTTACCACATAAAGGTAAATTCCGGGCGTGGTTAGTGTCTGGATGGGTGACCATCGAACACGACCGCGTATCTGAAACATTAATTACTGCGTCAGCCATACATTAAAGGAATAATCATACTTGTCCTCTTCAACTGCCATTAAAAACCTTCAATATAAAAATTCACTAAGCCACAGTTAAGCAACATTGGGCGTGGTCACCCATTGGATGGATGACCAATGACTCTTAATTCATTCACTAAATTACTCTTCTCTAATAACTACTCTTCTCTAATAACCAAATACTCATGAAGACAATCACTCAATTATATATTTCTCTAATACTACATTTCACTAAATAGCTGGGTGTGGAGCGTTTTAACGCACCGGTACCAGTAAAAAAATTAACCAAACTCCTTCTCCCGGTGAGAGGAGGGGGCTTAAATTCAGATGATGGCTCAATGAGAAGATGATCCAGGATATACACTGAATGGTCCTTCATACCAGTAAGCGCGCCGTAAGTTTAATTCCATGAATGCACCTGCCAAGGCACTAGATTACAGTATGCTAGTCCAGAGCTTACCAGTTTTGTCATTCCTTCTAAGAACACCTGAGAAGATCGCTGCGCCCAAGGTGGCAGTTGCTCCTGTAAGCAACGCCGTAAAGAGTAAAAGCACGAATGCGGGGTCATCCCAGCCGGTGTCGTGCCAGATGTGACCCGTGCCACTACCGACCGCATAATCTGTAATCGTGCCGGATGCAACCGGTGTTGACAACCCAGTTTAAATTTAATACGCTATGTCATCATCCAAGATAAGGTAAGCTAAATCAGAACAAGAAAAGGTTAGAAAATAGGCCAAACCGGGTTGGGAATGAAATTCTTCTTTCTGTTCAAATATCGAACTACTGTGCTATAACCACGAACCGTGCAAAACATTTAATTATGTACAGTGAATTAGTCGTCGGTAAAAATAAGTGTACGGCTTTTAGTGCCGGGTGTGTCCGAGAACATGTTCGGCTCGCCAGATACAAGTCTTTTGATTTGACGACTGTAGGCGACCTGCGCGTCTTGATGAGGATAAAATGATGACAGCACATACACTCAGCCCCCGTGTCAACGGAATTAACCAAGGATGGTTAAAATTCCCGAAGCTGCCGGGAATCGAACCCGGGACTCCTGTAACTAAAGGCCAGCACGCTAACCATTTGGCCATTGAGCCCGAGTCGTCAGTAAACACAGCCGATATAAATCTTCACGGAGAACAATACCAACGACTGCGTGAATAGTTTATAAATAATATATTAATTTTTTTGTTAGGGGCTTTACGTCGCACCGACACAGATAGGTCTTATGGCGACGATGGGATAGGAAAGACCTAGGAGTTGGTAGGAAGCGGCCGTGGCCTGAATTAAGATACAGCCCCAGTATTTGCCTGGTGTGAAAATGGTAAACCACGGAAAACCATCTTCAGGGCTGCCGACAGAGGGGTTCGAACCCACTATCTCCCGGATGCAAGCTCACAGCCGCGCGCCTCTACGCGCACGGCCAACTCGCCCGGTTATAAATAATAATTGAGTTCATTTTTATGACGAAAGTTCAAATAAAACATGCTAAAGTAATATGTAAAGCCAACACAAGAACTCGTTGTTGAAAAGTAAATCATTGTAATGTATAGTTTGGAATGCCATATTAGAGAAATTCTTCCCCATGAGAAAACATAGATAGGTCATTAATAATGCAAGAACCGGGCGAGTTGGCCGTGCGGTTAGGTTCGCGCAGCTGTGAGCTTGCATCCGAGAGATAGTGGGTTCGAACCCCTCTGTCGGCAGCCCTGAAGATGGTTTTCCGTGGTTTACCATTTTCACACCAGGCAAATACTGGGGCTGTATCTTAAGGCCACGGCCGCTTCCTTCCCACTACTAGGCCTTTCCTGCCCATCGTCGCCATAAGACCTATCTATGTCGGTGCGACGTAAAGCAAGTGGCAAAAAAACAAAAAAACAAAAAAACATGAGAGATTTTAAGGTCAAAACCCTAAATGCGGGGGCTATGTATACTCGGGTAATTCTATACTAAATACTACAATAACGCAAGTTGTTATATGTTAACGATGATGGTGTTTGTAAATAATAATACGTAGGTCGAGTCATAAGTCATGCAACTATTTTTTTCTTGCGAAAAGGAGACAACACGGAAAATCTAAGATATGCATTTGGAAACATACGATATGTACTTGCGTATGATGCCACTAGATGATGTATGTAAACAACAATGTGGGTCTAAGCATGCCCCCCAAGTTCAGTGTGTGAGTGAGAGCGCCACAAAATGGAAGTCAACAAGCAGGAGCAACGATCGTATATTAAAATAGCAGTTCTCCGCCGCAGAAATGCACGCCAATGCCATGCAGAGCTGCGGGAAGCATTAGGTGTGCATGCCATGCTCTATAGAACAGTGGTGAGGTGGCTGGAGACGTTCAAACGGGGTAGAGTATAAACTGCCGATTTGCCTCGCCCAGACCGTCCAGCGTCCATGGACAAAGATTACCGCTGACAACGAAGAGTGGAAACCTTGGGTGGTTATTTCGAAGGTCTGTCCTTTGTACGTAGTCTTGTGTATTTGCTGTCTGTACCATAATAAAACAATGTCTACCAATGGCCTGTGTTCTGTCACTTTCCTACGAGAATCTCCTGAAGTCAGAATTCGTCTTCAGGCAGTTTGTGTAAGTAGATGCCCGGATATCGTGCGACCGAGTGGATTAAGCATCGTGTCGCATGCGACCAATCAGTCAGTCACTCACCGCTGATCTGTATTTAGGGAATCGCCGAAGTGACAGATTGCCTATAGCTTGTTTACCTAGTCTTTCCTTAAATTATTTCAGAGAATTTGGAAATTAATCGAACATTTCCCTTCGTAAATTGTTCCAATCCTTAACTCAATTTCTTATAAAATAATATTTTCCTGAATTCCAACTTCGTCTTCATATTGTGATCTTTGCTACTTTTAAAAGCACCACTCAAACTGATGCGTCTACCTGTGTCATTCGACGCCATGTCTCCACTGACAGCTCGGGACATACCGTTTATTAAAGTACCTCGTCTACTTTCTCCGAAGTCTCACCGTAACGGTGCAAGCAAGAGACCTGAAAATTACGACATTATGATCCTCCTCAAAGATCTGTGTTAATTTGGTCCATCGGTTACCTCCCATGCTGTATACACTGGAATGTGGATTGATTTTGTTACATGATCTCACGAAACTTCAAAGTATCGAAATAAATGCTGCCACTTCTTATGATTACCTTGAACGTTTTCAAATTTTATTTTTCAAAGCATGACTCGTAGTGCTGGGAGATCCGCGAGGACATCTTTGGCTCGCCAGATCTATAGCTCATGTTCCCGGTACATCCCGTTGGAGTGAGCTACATGTACTACCGTATGAGGGTGGTATTTGTGGGTGTAATTATAATTGTACGGGGTAGGAATGGGAAGGAAATGGTCGTGGCCATCAGAAAGGTACCATCCCGGCGTTTGGATGGAAATAAAAATGGGAAACCACGAAAAACCATGGCCGACGGGGCATTCGAACCCAGCCGTCTCCCGAATAGACGTAACAGGCAATGTCGTAACGTACTGAGATAACTTGTTTGTTATCTTCTCCCAGACATGAAAACGAAGCTCCATATATGGGCATGCTGTAGGAAAAATCTTAAACGCATCACCATTATTTCATATTGTAAAAACTACCATTTTCCCGCAGTAAATTCTTCAAAAGCAACTTAGGAAGATGCTGCTCTGTCATTTCTGTTTCCCGAAAATCCAGGGACTGAGCTTCATGATCCCCAGTAACTGTGTTTATAGACAAACAAACCAAACAAACCCCATGGCATTACAGCCCTTGAAGCGCCTTGGCCTACCAAGCGACCGCTGCTCATCCCGAAAGCCTGGAGATTACGAGGTGTCGTGCGATCAGCACGACGAATCCTCACAGCCGTTATTCTTGGCTTTCTAGACCTATCTCACCGTCAGATAGCTCCTCAATTCTAATTACGTAGGCTGAGTAGACCTCAAACCAGCCCTCAGGTTCAGGTAAAAATCCCTGACCTGACCGGAAATCGAACCCGGGGCCTCCGGGTAGGAGGCAGGCACGCTACCCCTGCACCACGGGGCTGGCGTGTTTATAGATAAGATAACTGTAAAACAAATACAATCACCGGGCTGAGTGGCTCGTGTTGGTAGATTTGCTGGCACGTAAAAGAACTCACGCGGGCCTGAATTTCTCCCTCTCGGCGTCTCCAAAAACCGTAACATTAGTTAGTGGGACGTAAAGCCACTAACATTCTTCTTGTATCGTTATGCCCTTTCATAGAGCGCGTTGGAATTTGTTCATTGGCTTGATGACTTTGCCTTCCTATTTTTCCAAAATCTCTTCATGAGCTCACTGTGTTGCCTCTTCCGTTATTCTGGCCACTTTGTACCAGTCCTGCTGCTAGTTTTGACCACAAAAGTGTGTTTATTTACTGAGGTCCTGAAGACTTGGCGGCGATTTTTCATGTCGTCTTCCCTGATGTACAATTAATTCAAGTCCCCTCTTGTTTCCTCCAGTCAATTAGTTCTCCTCTTTTGAGAATATATTACATTGAATAACCTTTTTGTGAGTCTATTATTCTCCATCCTAAAAATATGTCCGAACTTTTCAAACGTCTCCTCCGTACAGTATTGATGAAACTACGACGCCCCGAACAAATAGCATTTAAAAAATTGATGAAACTATCTGTGTAACTATAGAGGTCTGCAGTTCGCCTCTTTATTCAAATTCCATTTTCTTTTATGGGACCGAAAATTCCTAAGAATTTTACGTTCATTGTTTTTCAATGTCTGCAATTTTAGAATGGCCTCGTCATGTTAAGGTTTCTGATGCATATAGAGCTTCCGGTAGAATAACTGTGTTGTAATGTTTCATGGCATTACTCGTTTATTGTAGTGATCCGATATCAGTCTAAGTGCCCTCAGAAATTTGAGGCCCTTTCTGTATTGGCCAAACTGTCTAATCCCGAAGGAAGAATTATTTCTCCAAGGTATTTAAAATAAGATACCTTTGAAATTGTCCCATATGCCGTTTCAATTTGATCTTTCTTGCACTTTTGCTGAAAATTCTGCATATACTTGGTTTTCTTGAATGATATCTGATGGCTTGTCTGTGATGCTATTCTGCGTAATGTCTCGATAGCATACCTAGTTTCCTCTTCGTTGTTAGTGATGATAGCTAGGTATTCTGCGAAAGCCAAGCATTTCACTTTTTGTTCCCACCAGTCCCGATGGTTATGCCTGTGATATCGTGATGACTTTCTCTAAAACGAAGTTAAACAAAAGGGGAGAGAGTCCATCTCCCTGACGAGCACGTGTGTGTACTTCAAAAGGGCCAGAAACTTCCCCCACAAAATCACCTTAGATGTTGTGTTTGTGAGGGTCTGATGTGTCAGTTCTCTGGTCTTCTTATCTACTCGGAAGTTCTTCTAGCGTGTCGAATAAGGTCTGTCTGTCCAGTCATACGCCTTCTTCAGGTCCACGAAGGTGACTATCGTGTTGTTGCTTCTGCGGATCTTCAGAATCGTTTTCAGATTCCATATCTGTTCAGCACACGAACGTCCTTACCTAAAACCCGCTTGATATTCCCCAATGAAATGACCTGTTTGTTTCTCTAGTCGGTTTAGGAGGGCTTTAGATAGAACATAAACAACGGTTAGTAGGGACAGACCTCTGTAATTATTCGGATCTGTTTTGTCACCTTTTTTAATGCAAAAGATGAACCAGCGCGCACTTCCAGTCCTGCGGGATCGCTTCTGTTTTCCGGATTTCTGTTAGGATTGCGTGAATTCTTCTAGTAAGCTCTTCTCCAAGTTTCAGCATCTCTGAGGCAATGCTATCTTCTCCCGGTGCTTTGTTATTTTTAAGATATCGAATGATCGCCTTAGGGCGTCATATCGAAAGACCTACACTCCCGGCACTAAAAACCATACGCCATTTCATTTCATCTGTGCTGTTTCTTCTAGTGTCGGTGGATGTGAATCTGGCTTTGGCGTGAGCTTTTCAAAATGCAATTTCTCCTTTGGTGGGTCACAATTGAGTAAGTCTTGCAAGTAATTTGCTAGGATGTTGCAGTTTTCTTTGGTGTTTGTCTCTAGTGTGCGATCTGATAAAGGGTACATATGCTTCGAGGCTGATAACTGGATAGACTCTCACAGAATGTCTTGTAGAAATTCCTACAGTTGTTTTTGACGAAATCCTCTTCAATGTCTATGAGTTTGTTCCTGTCGTATGCGCGCTTCTCCCTGGGAATTATTTTAGCTGTCAATTTCTGAGTTTTAATGAATGCCTCCCATCGTTCAGTCGTCTGGTGTCCGTTCCATTTTTTCCAGACTTTGATTCTGTCTTCTATTGCTTTATCATAGGCTGTATTCCACCATCTGTGTTTTCGTTTCCTCGGGGGGCCGACCTAACTTCTGTACTGATGTTAGAATTCTATATCGCATTATTATTATTATTATTATTATTATTATTATTATTATTATTATTATTATTATTATTATTATTATTATCTACAAATATAATCTTCGTTAAAATATAACTGAACTTGTCATTGTAGAATTCAGTATAGAATTACCCGATAGTACATTTCCACCCGTATTTTTAGGGTTTTGAACATAAAATATATCTTGCATTATTTATGACCCATGTATATTTTCTCTTGAAGGAATATCTGTATTTATGGCGTTCCAAACTATACATTACACCGATGCAGTTTTCAACGAAGAGTTCTTGAGTTGGTTTTGCATATTACCTTTGTGTGTGATATAGGCCTAATGTATGGATGTTTTATTTGAACTTTCGTCATAGAAATCTACTCATTAATTATTAAGTTTGAACCTTTCACGCAGTCATTGGGATTGTTCTCCGTAAATATTTATATCGGCTGTATTTACCGACGACTCTGACTCCATGGCTAAATGGTTAGCGTGCTGGCCTATAGTCACAGGGTTCCCGGGTTCCATTCCCGGCAGGTTCGGGAATTTTAATCATCATTGGTTAATTCCGTTGATATGGGGACTGGGTGTATGTGTCGTCTTCATCATTTCATCCTTATCAAGACGCGCAGGTCGCCTACGGGAGTAAATCAAGACCTGCACCTGGCGAGCCAAATATGTACTCGGACACTCCCGGCGCTGAAAGCCATACGCAATTTCTTTTTTTTTTTTCTTTTTTTTTTTTTATACCGATGACCAATTCAGTGTACATAATTAAATGTTGTACACAGTTTGTGGTTATAGTAGTTTGCTGTTTGAACAGAACAAAACAATTTCATTCCCAACCCGGTAAGGAGTGCTATAAATGTTTGGCCTGTTTCCTAACCTTTTCTTGGTCTGATTTAGCTTACCTTATCTTGGATGATGACATAGCTTATTGAATTATAACTGGATTGTAACACCTGTCGCATCCGTTACGATTACAGATTATGCGGTCGCTAGTGGCACGGGTCGCATGCGGCACGGTTGCTTCTCGCACGTAACCTCCCAGCCTCCGACCACAAACATGTGTATGCCGGCTAAGAAAAACCTGCGCGCTCTCCTGGTATGAGAAAATTCCACCCCCGAATACAGTCGAAGCAGCTCAAGGCGTACAGACGAGGTGATGCACGTCGAACATTTCTCCATCTTCGCACGGGGATGAGAGTGTAGGTTACGTAACATGTCGCCGCTCAAAACCTAAGACTCATCTAAAAAGTCCACGCTATAGTACTTTTGCAGTGGAATTGTAACGGTTATGACAGGCATCTTACTCTGCTGCGCCAGTTAGAGTATAGTCTGTATTCAAGAATCCAATCACAGACAAGGTCATCATACGGTCTTGAGAAATTCTAGACTATACTCGACAGAACGGGATTATGCTAAGCGGACGTCCGGTGGCGTTGGTATTTTTACTCGTTGTGACACCTGCGGTGAGGAGGTTCCGCTAAGAACTCTACTTGGAGGGAGAAGCGGTACGTGTTTCCTTGCCCCTCATGATTACGGTTTGTAATGTTTATTTCCCACCAGGCCAGCCTCTTGATACCAATAATGTAACTGATCTTATGGAGCAGCTCCAACCTCCTTTCCTATTGTTGGGTAATTTTAACGCCCATTACCCATTATCGGGCTCTGAAATGCTTTGCTCCACGGGAAGAGAGTTGGAACAGTTAATAAGAGAGCTGGATTTATGCAGCTTGAATGCAGGGGAACCAGCACATTACAGCGTTGCGCACAGTGACTTCTCCCTCATTGACGTTAGTCTGTGCAGAAGAGTGCCCATTCCCCTCCGCCGGGCTGAGTGGCTCAGACGGTTAAGGCGCTGGCCTTCTACCCCAACTTGGCAGGTTCGATCCTGGCTCAGTCGGGTGGTATTTGAAGGTGCTCAAATACGACAGCCCCGTGTCAGTAGATTTACTGGCACGTAAAAGAACTCACGCGGGACTAAATTCCGGCACCTCGGCGTCTCCGAAGACCTTAAAAAGTAGTTAATGGGACGTAAAGCAAATAACATAATTCCCCTGCTTCGGTTGGATGCACACGATGACCACTGTAACAGTGACCACTTACCTATTATTACTTTGTTAAAACAGAAATCCAAATCCGATCGATTCTTAAACGTGCTCATTGGCCGAAGTTCACATCACTAGCTGTCTTTAACGAAGCAAATAGCTGGATATAATTTATTTCATACAAGTGATTCTTGCTGCTGCTGAGGAGTCCATTCCATCCTTTCCTCGGACTCCTCGACGAAAATTCGTTCCTTGCTTGAACGAAGAAATTGCAGCAGTTGTAAAAGAAAGACGGCGCTCTCACTGATGCGATCGTAGGCTGCCTACTGTGGCCAACAGGATAACATTTAAAAAACTTCGCGCTCAGGCGCGAGTTCTTATTTGACAGTGTAAGAAAGCTTCATGGGAAAGATGTCATCTATGACGTCGCATACACATTTCTCATTTAACTTCGACGTACACTGACTGACAGAGCAAATGCAACACCAAGAAGGAGTGGTTCGAAAGGGATGAAAGTTGGGGAAAAAACAGAGACGGCACGGACGAATAATTGATGTTTATTTCAAACCGATATGCAGGTTACACAATGCGCACGGCATCGACTCAGTAGGATGTAGGACCACCGCGAGCGGCGATGCACGCAGAAACACGTCGAGGTACAGAGTCAATAAGAGTGCGGATGGTGTCCTGAGGGATGGTTCTCCATTCTCTGTCAACTATTTGCCACAGTTGGTCGTCCGTACGAGGCTGGGGCAGAGTTTGCAAACGGCGTCCAATGAGATCCCACACGTGTTCGATTGGTGAGAGATCCGGAGAGTACGCTGGCCACGGAAACATCTGTACACCTCGTAGAGCCTGTTGGGAGATGCGAGCAGTGTGTGGGCGGGCATTATCCTGCTAACAGAGCATTGGGCAGCCCCTGAAGGTACGGGTACGGGAGTGCCACCGGCCGCAGCACATGCTGCACGTAGCGGTGGGCATTTAACGTGCCTTGAATACGCACTAGAGGTGACGTGGAATCATACGCAAAAGCGCCCCAAACCATGATGCCGCGTTGTCTAGCGGTAGGGCGCTCCACAGTTACTGCCGGATTTGACCTTTCTCCACGCCGACGCCACACTCGTCTGCTCGTCTGCGGTGACTATCACTGACAGAACAGAAGCGTGACTCATCGGAGAACACGACGTTCCGCCATTCCCTCATCCAAGTCGCTCTAGCCCGGCACCATGCCAGGCGTGCACGTCTATGCTGTAGAGTCAATGGTAGTCTTCTGAGCGGACGCCGGGAGTGCAGGCCTCCTTCAACCAATCGACGGGAAATTGTTCTGGTCGATATTGGAACAGCCAGGGTGTCTTGCACATGCTGAAGAATGGCGGTTGACGTGGCGTGCGGGGCTGCCACCGCTTGGCGGCGGATGCGCCGATCCTCGCGTGCTGACGTCACTCGGGCTGCGCCTGGACCCCTCGCACGTGCCACATGTCCCTGCGCCAACCATCTTCGCCACAGGCGCTGCACCGTGGACACATCCCTATGGGTATCGGCTGCGATTTGACGAAGCGACCAACCTGCCCTTCTCGGCCCGATCACCATACCCCTCGTAAAGTCGTCTGTCTGCTGGAAATGCCTCCGTTGACGGCGGCCTGGCATTCTTAGCTATACACGTGTCCTGTGGCACACGACAACACGTTCTACAATGACTGTCGGCTGAGAAATCACGGTACGAAGTGGGCCATTCGCCAACGCCGTGTCCCATTTATCGTTCGCTAGGTGCGCAGCACAGCGGCGCATTTCACATCATGAGCATACCTCAGTGACGTCAGTCTACCCTGCAATTGGCATAAAGTTCTGACCACTCCTTCTTGGTGTTGCATTTGCTCTGTCAGTCAGTGTATTTCCGGAGTACAAGGACTGTCCTCAGTACCGGGAATTTCCATTGCAGGCAATACTGTCACTGATCTTCCAGCGGTTGCAAACCATCTTGCAAGTCATTTCGCAGATGTCTGGTTCCGGGAATTACCATGCTGATTTCCTGGCTATGAAGCGGGAGGCAGAACGTTATCATCTTAGTTTTGCCACTCAAGTTTGAGGACTATGACGTGGTTTTTGCGGCGCGGGAATTTCACAGGGCCTTGGTACTTTACCTGGTACGGGAGTCGTCTTCTTGCAATGTCCATAACCGGATATTAGAACATCTCAGTGACGACAGACTCTTATATCTCCTTGGGGTGTTCAACGGAATCTCGATGGAGCGTGAGTTTCCGTCGAATTGGCGATAGGGAATAGTAATTAATAGCTTCAAGCCTGACAAAGATCCTAAGTATGCATGAAGTTTAAGACCTATTTGTCTCGCTAACTGTCTGTGTAAACTATTTGAGAGGATGGTGAATCGCCGACTTTTGTGGTATTTGGAGAAATGAGACTTTGTCAGAGTACCAACGTGGTTTTCGTGCCGCCCTCTCCACCAATGATTATTTGGTACGCTGGAGAGTTCTATGCTGGACGCATTTTTTTCGAAAACAGCATTTAGTGGTTGTTTTCTTTGACTTAGGAAAGGCGTTTGACACCACATGGCGATATGGCATTCTTTTAGTCCTGCATCGATTGAAATTCCGAGGTAATTTGTCGGTTTTTATTGCGAAATGTTTATCTCACTGTCCATTTCATGTCCAAGTAGGGAAGGCGTATTCGCAGTATGTTCAGGAGAATGGAGTCCCACAGTGATCGCTTCCCAGCGCCACTCCGTTTGCGATGGTCATAAACGGATTGTCGCTGCTCCTGGTTCAGCAGTAATACTGTCGCTATACGTATGTAGACGATGCATTATAGCTCGCAAAGTGGGGCAGTCGCAGAGCGACTTACAGCAAGCTTTCAGGAGAATGAACCAGTCGATCTTAGACCGTGGCTTTCGGTTTTCAAGTGCAGATACCTCTGTTCGTCTGCCGGAAGCGCTCTCTTCACCCCCAACCCGAGCTATATTTAGTGGGTGTTGCTCTTCCTTGCTTTCCGACTTTGTGGGCTCTTTTTCGATAGTAAATTATCGTGGGAGCTAAACTTGTGTCAGTTAAAAGTCAAATGCGCTAAGTAGCTGAATATTTTGAAGTTTCTTAGCGGTACTACTTGGGGGGCAGACCGCATGGTGCTTCTACTATTTTTTGGGGTACAAATTTTATAATACCATCCACCACATCAGAGTTAAGTTGGCAGTGGGAGCAATCCGTACAAGCCTCACTGCTAGCCTGCTCGCTGAATCCTGTGTGCCGCCTTTACGCCTGAGGCACCAACAAATACTCTTACCCTATGCTGCAAATTTACGACAAATGTCACTTCACCCAAGCTATCCGTGCGTATTCCACGATGGAAACCGACGGCTGTACGTTGTTTATCGACGAGCAATGCAGCCGGATGGTATACCCTTAGATAGCAAGCACAGAATTTTAGTGTATATTCAGTTCCTTGTCTTGTCAGACGACTAAGTAACGTTCCTCCGTGATTTGTACGACCTGAAATAATCCTGGATCTTTACACCGGCCCAAAAGAGAACACCGGCTCCTCCATTTATCGGAGACTCTTCCTGTCTGTTGTTGGCCGGTATCCAAATTCAGTAGTTGTTTACATGGATGGTTTGAGGGCAGAAGCGAAAGTAGGCTGTGCGTTCGGTGTCGATAATAACAGGTTTCTTTTTCCTCTACCGGAAACTTGCAGTGACTACACAGCAGAGCTCTATGCTATCCTTGAATCTCTGCTGTACGCACTGTTCGATGAATGCCGACACCTTTCTGCCGTGTACAGACTCCTTGAGCGCATTACAATCTGTTTCTTTTGGCATCCTCTGGTGCAGCGGATCCAGGACCTGCTGGCTAGGTGTTAGGAGTGCTAGCACCAGAATCACGTTCTTGTGGCTCCAAAGCCACATGGTTCAGCGGTAAACGAGTTAGCTGATAGGGCTGCCAAGGAAACGGTCACATTTCTCCCGTTGCCTTACAAGGTTCCAGCCAGTTACATTCTTTTTCAGCTTAGACATTTTATGACGTAGGCCACTCCTCTTCCAAATAAGCTGAGAACGAGAAATGAAACTGCGAAGATATGGAAGACTTCCCTTCGGGTTTCTTGGAGAGAAGCAGTGGTATTATGTTGTCTTTGGATTAGCCACGGTATAGCAATTCACTCTACTTACTGAAGGGAGAAGACCCTCGGTGTGCACTTGCGGCGGTCATCTGACTGTAGTGCGTGGACCTGGCCGATCTGCGCCGTAGTCTAAAACTTCAGAGTACCATCTCACTCATTCTAAGAGATGACGAGCAATCAGCAGACCTCGTCATCCATTTTATGAGGGACAGTGGCCTCTTTTATCGTGTATAAAAGTAGGTTTCTTGTCAGTTTTTTTATTTTATTGTTAACTACGTTTACTCTATTTTTTGTGTATTTTAATTTTTAACTTATAATTTGAATGATAGGCACGATTTCCACATCAATGCAATGTCTTATTCTATTTCAATCTATGTTTTATTAGATTAGGAAATGAAGTCTTAAAGGAAGTAGGTAAATATTGTTACTTGGGTAGTAAAATAACGAAGGCAGAAGTAAGGAGGGCATAAAATGCAGACTAGCACAAGCAAGGGAGAGCTTTCTTAAGAAAAGAAATTTGCTCACTTCAGACTTTCATATAGGAATTTGAAAAATGTTTCTGAAGGCTTTCATCTGGGGCGTGGCATTGTATGGAAGTGAAACATGGACGATAACTAGGTCAGAAAGAGAATAGAAGCTTTTGAAATGTGGTGTTACAGAAGAATGCTGAAGATGGATAGATCGAATAACGAATGAAGAGATACTGAATCGAATTGGTGAGAGGAGATCGATTTGGCTAAATTTGACGAGAAGAGATAGAATTATAGGACACATCGTAAGACACCCAGGGCTTGTTTAGTTGGTTTTTGAAGGAAGTGTAGGCGGTAAGAACGGTAAGGGTAGACCTAGTTATGAGTATGACAAGCAGATTATAGCAGATTTAGGATGCAATAGGTACGTAGAAATGAAAATGTTAGCACACGATAGGGTGGCATGGAGACTGCATCAAACCAGTCTATGGACTGATGACTCATACAACACAATCTATTTTTCTGTCATTTTATATGAAAATAACTCATTGCGAATTAGATCCACTGAATATTTTAAATTCATACTTTTTTCATCGTTATTTGTTTTAAATTTTAGTCAAGGGATCATTTTAAATTTTTAAATTTATTATTACGTTTCGTCTCGCCTCGTACCATCAGGGGCCGATGGCATAGATGTTATAACCCTTTAAATAACAAGCATAATTATCATCATCAGCTGTAATTACTACTTTTATCCATTCGTGAGGTACCTTGTTCAAATTCTGTGCTAATTATACTGCTCTTTTCATCCCTATTTTCTCACTGTGTTTCACCATTTTATCTATTACTTCTGGACCAGAAATCTAAAAATGAAACGTCTACAGCCCACTTCGGAGATTTCGATTTGAAGTTTTACATTTGTATATCGGAGGGAAATATAAACTCGGAGATCAGAGGAATTAACTAGAGACCGTATCACATAAACATACTGCTACGTTTTGCTTTGTTTTTCAAAGGCTAGTTCTGCTCTCATAATTGAATTTTCAGCGTACACTTGTCACGAAGCAGAGCCGGCTGTCAGTTGCAGATAATGTAGTAACGGCCATACGTTACAGTTGATATATTGTGTGTAATGTCCCCACAGCTGCTATCGTTTTTTAAAATAAGGCTTAAGGCCGACATTTTAAAACTTGCCAGTGGATTTGTAACAGATCTTGCGTATTTCAGCTCTCTTAAATACGGATAGACTGCTCTGGGATTCGATCTCGCAACCTTGAACATTGGAGGGGAGTGCTAACCAATACCGTTGGTCAACATTTAGTTGCTCTGATATATTTGACGTTTCTCTTCCTTTAATAGTCACTCTTTAAGTTGTTGTTCTGCACCTTTTCTCCAGATCCTAATGGGATTGTTGATGGGAGTTATATTACACATGTTCATAAGAACCAGTTTTACAGTCGGATGCCCTTCCGAACACAATTATATCTAGTGGAATGTATTTAATGTTTGTTGGTTGGTGGTGTAGTGTATTGTCTGTAAATGAAGAGATGTTTGTGTGTTCTAATGTCAGCAGCATTCCCAAATAGTTCAGTCGTATTGATCTTTTTAACGTCTTGTAACGAAACGACAGTGCTAGATCTTGACTATACCATGATTAGAGGCATGATATTTTCGCTTTAACGATAAACACGACAAGAAATATTTTGAAGCGATTTTGAGATATCTTAAAGTATCATATGATTCAGGTACGAAATCAATGATTTTGTTTTCGCGAATTACAGCGAATTAAAGCGACAAGGCCAGCTTAAAGCGAAATGCACTTATTTTGCGATAAGTGCGAAAATGCAGCGAAATTCATTGAAAATAACGATCTTGAAACTGTATTCCAGTATCACGTGTGTGAAGAGAAACAGATGACAGAATAACGATTTCTCAATTCGACAGAAGTATATCTTCGTATTAATTAAAATTGTAAAATCCCTTAATGGTATGGCCATACAGAGTGACAGCTGTAGCCATATATAGTGAAAGGGCAATTTGTTATTAATCTTGATTAGACCTACAGTATAGTCTAGTTGTAACCGTCCAGGCTTCTCCAGCCCTACTAATTTAATATATCATTTTACGCGATATCATTTGATATAAAGTTTATCCGCCATCGGCAATTATTCCTAATAACATATTTATTCAACGTCAATCATTTGTAATCAAGGCCTTTTGGAATCATATTGTATATATAACATCATTTTATTTAAATTATTATATTATGTACGATAGGAATTCATTATGTTGTAGGGCCTAAATACGGAATATGTTGAGACATAGTTGTTTTCATTTCATCTCATGTTTGTGTATACGGAAAGTTATTCTTAAAGTTGGGATTTTGCGTGACTCATGGGTTTGGCGAAGGCAGCAAACAGCGACCCGCGCGCGAGGCTTGCATACCAGCAGAGTACATAATCACCACGCCTACTGGACTCGACAAGGAAGAAGAGAAGGGGAGTTGATAATGCGATCTACGAATCAGATGTTTCGTTATATAGAGATCTGTGATTGAACTGTTACCAAGAGTGGGGGAGCCCGGTGATATTAAGTGCGGAGCGAGATACTTACGGATACTCCATCACTACTACTTCTACTGTGAACATCTACTTTGAAAGACGTGATTTGATTTTTGAAACAGTGTGTGGTCGCTCCGCGACATAGTTATTTTTGTACAATCTGTTGTCGCTTCGATACAGTACTTAGCTGCGGTAATGTTATCGGATCTGCGTGAAACGAAACAAGCTTACGGCTTGTGTTATATTCAGTAAATCTTCTGGACGAAGAACTATGTTTAGTTCAAGTCTATGGAATTTGGTACAAGTCTGTACCGTATAAACAGTATAGCTCAGTTGGATTGATATTTCTACTAATATGGAAAAATTCATATCTCTGAATTTTCTCCTCATACGATCAACGCTGATCAGTTTTTACAAGTATAGGGCCAATGTCTAATATAAAGACTAGGCAATTAGGGAGTGTTAGTCCAGATAGCCCGTACCATATCAGAGAAGGAAGGAAGGATGTCCATGGAGCAAATTCTACATCGAGAAGAAGAGAACGAGTAACCACGGAAACCAGATGACTTCAACGGAAACTGCAATTGGTGAGCTTCAATTAGATAAAGCAAGCAATATTAAATTCAGTAAAGTAAATTATAAATTCCTCCACGCTTTAAGGAACTTTTCCG
The DNA here is from genome assembly GCF_040414725.1 of Anabrus simplex. Lineage (NCBI taxonomy): Eukaryota > Metazoa > Arthropoda > Insecta > Orthoptera > Tettigoniidae > Anabrus > Anabrus simplex. Next base: position 278,380,440 of record NC_090265.1, read on the forward strand.
ATTCATCTCATTTTTTGTATAATAAATTCATTTGTATTTTATATTGCGTTAATTTTCTTTCCTAAGCGATACTTAATGGTTAATTATTTAAAATCCTACCCCTGTGATTTAAGTATAAGTCTCTATGCTAGTAAATATAAATTTTGGTTTACAGTTTTGTTGAAAACTGTAACCCTGGCGCCCAAACATCACATAGAGAAATGGGAAACCATGGAATGTTAATTGTTTCTATTTGCGTGGCAATTTGCGGGCAAGCCACAAATAGTGTATTTGATATTCATGTGTCCCAAGATAATAACTTTCATCTCCCCAAGTGTTTTGATGAGGGGTTGAACAGTTACATAGTTCTAATCAAGATTACATAAGGCATAATGAATGATAATCAATTTTGTTTCTCTTTATTTATCTATCTTTCACATAAATAATTCACAAATCTCACGAATTTGTGAATAATTTTACGAAATGATTAAAGCGAAATTAAAGCGATGTGGTCAGCCCTATTTCGCGAAATAACGCGAAAAAATGTTTCCATTTAGCGAAGCCAAACATAAATTAATGCGAAAAAATCATGCCTCTAACCATGATGCAGGTTGACTAGTATGTCCGACGCGGAGGAAGAGTATGTTGTTGACGTTAGAACACCGAAGGAAATATAGACGGGTACTCTGCACTTTACGTGGCGGTCTCTTCGGCCATAGTTTCAGGGTGGTGAATGCAACATGGCCATCTCTATGTTAAGGATATTGACATTCATTTTTCGTATTCTTTAATGATAAATAGGGGCTCATGAAACTATTTGGCCCCATTTTCCGTGTGTTTATTAATAACGGAGATATCTATACAGACTTGGCCTTATTTTAAATTGAACTGTACAAGTTTCATCCGCCAGTATCCAATCTGGTAAATTGAGTTGTGTAGGTACTTGTTATTAATGGCAAATCATGCTTTTGAGTGCAAATAAGTATTTCAAACTAGTAGTACATATAATCTCAGAAACTTGACGTGTATGTTGCTTACAAGGGAAATATTACCTCCTTCATGTCGAAGCATACGTTGAAACAAGTCTCTTTACGAGAAAACCACAGCCAAAAGATTACCTGCATGTTTCCATTGCGATCAGAAACATGCACTGCACTTTTGCTGCGTGTATCAGCTCGTATAAGCATCAACGTTTACTTCCGTTTAAATATATTTGCGTACCGAGCTCGATAGCTGCAGTCGCGTAAGTGCGGCCAGTATCCAGTATTGGGAGATAGTAGTTTCGAACCCCACTGTCGGCAGCCCTGAAGATGGTTTTCCGTGGTTTCCCATTTTCACACCAGGCAAATGCTGGGGCTGTACCTTAAGGCCACGGCCGCTTCCTTCCCACTCCCAGCCCTTCCCTGTCCCATCGTCGCCATAAGACCTATCTGTGTCGGTGCGACGTAAAGCAAGTAGCAAAAAAAAAAAATATATATATATATATATATATATATATATATATATATATATATATATAGATTTGCGTGTGATTTGTTAGAATCAGATGTTCTTTCAACAACGAATCATGTTATTTTATTTGAATTAAGCTGTTTCTTTTTCAGGTATAATTCTGTTACCATATGTTTTCTTCAAAATTCAAAATTAGTCTCGGCAGACTGAAGAAAATATGGTCACATTATAAGAGGAGATGATTATCCCTTTAAAACGACTACTGTCTAATTTTCTCTTTTGGATCTATCTCCACTATGTGCATAAAACTCGTTTATCTGCCTAGCTTTAAATGTAGGTCGTAACTCAAACGACTGATTTTCAGGTGGACTGACCTCACCCTCGTGAATCTTCATAATGTTTTTGTTTTTATGTTCCAGTGAAAAATTTTATGGTTTCGGAGACACCGAGATAGCAGAATAAATTACTTTCAGGACATTCATTGTTCGCACCATGATTGTCATTTCGGGACGACTCATTCTTTCAATCCTATCTTCGTGTACACCTCCGAAGATGGTTTTCAATGTCTTTCTGCTGGAAAGAAAACCCATTTTACTACGTTCCTCATCGAACATTATTTATTTTGTTAAGACTCCTTTATATCTAAAATTTTTGCTCTTTCTTCTCGATCATGCAACCAGCCTCAATTTTTAGTTTTGGTGTATGTTAATGAAACTTGCTTTTAACTGGTGCATTCTACTACTTCACTACAGGACGTTATGAACATACATGAAGGCGAACACATACATCCAGTTCCTAGGTGAATCAAGGAAACTTCTAAAACACCTCGACCGATCGGGAATGTAACCCGGGGCCGTATGGACCTAAGGCCGTAATGCTGACCATTGAGCCAAGGAGCCGGGCTAGTTTAAGGATATCTGGTCAATACGAGTAATTTTAGAAATGATGAGTCATGTATGTGACTCCCCACTGTCCATCCCAGAGTAGTCCTCCCACTCACCACTGGAGTCGTTACATTCAGCTTCTGCGAGTCTCTCCCACTCTTGGGGTACATTATTATTATTATTATTATTATTATTATTATTATTATTATTATTATTATTATTATTATTATTATTATTATTATTATTATTTTACAATTTTGCTGTACGTCGTACCGACACAGATAGGTCTTATAGCGACGATGGTATAAGAAATGGCTAGGAGTGAGGCGACTGTAGCCTCAATCAAGGCCTGGTGTGAAAATGGAAAACCACAGAAAAATCATCTTCCGGGCTGCGGACAGTGGAGTTCGAACCCACTATCTCCAGAATGCAAGCTCACAGCTGCTCGCCCCTAACCCACGGCCAACTCGCTCGGTAAAATGATCGTAATTGCAATACCACTATTGATCTTAGAACAGTACAAGTTACCTAACAGCTTCTAATAATAATAATAATAATAATAATAATAATAATAATAATAATAATAATAATGTTATTTGCTTTACGTCCCACTAACTACTCTTTTACGGTTTACGGAGACGCCGAGGTGCCGGAATTTAGTCCCGCAGGAGTTCTTTTACGTGCCAGTAAAGCTACCGACACGAGGCTGACGTATTTGAGCACTTTCAAATACCACCTGACTGAGCCAGGATCGAACCTGCCATGTTGGGGTCAGAAGGCCAGCGCCTCAACCGTCTGAGCCACTCAGCCCGGCTAACAGCTTCTAGATGATGAATGTGATGATGATGGTGTTTAAAGGGGACTAACAGCTAGGTCATCGGCCCCTTGTGGTACGAGGTGTAACGAAATGAAACTATAAATAAAACTGACTAGAATCTAAAACGAATGATGATGAAAAATGACCATGAATCCAAAACAATCAGCTGATCCAATTCACAATCCCTTATTTTCTGACATGATTCTTAATGTCCAAAGGGGTCCGAAAGCCAGGTCACCGGCCCCCTCATAATGGTACTAATCACTGGTCAGGTAGACACCTGGTGTTCCTCACATAGTTCTACTAATCACGGCAACGCCCAAACCCGTGGGTTTCTCACATTGTGGTACTAATCACAGATTACTTAGACCCAGGGTGTTCCTTATATGGTGGTAGTAAATGCAGGTAACGTCGACCCATGGCGTTCCTCACGTATTGGTATTAATCACTGGTAATATCATGGTTCCACATCCGTCGCCCCTTTCGGTCGCCTCTTACGGCAGGTAGGGGACACTTTGGATGTATTCTTCGTCTGCGACCCCCAGCCACAGGAGTTAACAGCTTCTACATTTTCTACAGCTTCGACTTTCAACACGGTGTGCGAATTTTCTTTGTGAATGACGCGCGTCTCTAGATATCTTACTGATAATATTGATGTCGATCTAAGACACTTCCTTTCTGCAGTTCGGATAAACAGCATAAATGCAATCTGGTAATTCTTCGTCCCATCCACATTTTTCTTTCCAGGCTTCTTGCCTCAGATATTTAGGAATTAATCATACTGGACATAGACATCCAGTCGGATCAAAAATACTATGTACATTTGATAATACCCTTCTCTTAGTTCAAAGTACGATTAGTTTCACAGTATTAATATTATAAAACATCTCCTCTGCCTCAACATCCCACATAAGACCAAGTATTGGAATAATGTTCTCTGGCTCTGATTTTTCTGGTGTGGAAACCTTTTAATTCAAATGTGCTGAACTCATCATTTCAGTAGATTACATGTTTCAATGAACTCGTTCAGCTGTTCTTTGGTTTCACAGCTAGTGACACAATAGTTTACACAAAGAAAGAATTCTGCAACGTCTCAGCTGTTCCCATATCTTCAGCCGGAACTTTACTCCGGTGATACAGTATTGTCGCTCCTAATAGCAATGGGCTATACGTAACACCAAACACTACTCTGCAATGTCGCAACGTGATGATCTCGCCTTTCATATAATCCTTCCATCAAAGAAATCTTAGAAAATCCCTGTCATTCTCATAGAGCGCTTTCTTGATATGAACTGTGACCCCTATAGCATGCCTTCGAAACTGTAACAAAAGTTTAGAAATAATTTCGATTAAATTTGGTCCCTTCTCTAAGCATTTATTCGGTGCATTGCCATGTCTGTCTTTTGCTGAGGCATCATGCACAGGCCTAATTTTAGTAGCCCAATTTGATTCCTTAATTACTGCACTGTGTGGTAAATAGTGGCCTGACGTTCCGTGATTCTCCTTTAGTCTCCACGATTCCATATTCTATCCACTGCTGAAGTAAATCATCGTAATCCTTACGCTTGCCGAAGTTTATCAATGACTGCTTCCAACTTCCTGTTATCCAATACTTCTGAATGACCATCCTTCAGGGGAAACTAACTTCATATCACCCTTCTTCGTTCACTCTTAACAGTTTCATTGAAGTGCTTTACGACATCCTCTTCCATCTCTTTCTTTGAGTGAGACTCTGCAGGGTTCTTCATGCCAGTGGCTTCCAACTTCCACAAGTCTGAACTATCCAGTGCCGTAACTACATGTGAGACTGGCTAGTGATTGATTGCCCTTAGACAACTCTCGTTGACCCAGCACTGTCCAACCTAATCTGGTTCACAATGCTTAGGCCTAGCCTATATATCTTCATGCAGCTTAACCAGAACTTCTGTAAACAGCTTCCCCAAAACATCTGCTCCAAGCAAGAAATGTACCTCTGGAAAATGTTGACTGAATGTTTCTATTTGCAAGAGCAGTTTCTAACCTTGGTATTTTATTATTATCAAGTACCAGGACTGTAAATTTGAAATTCCCATTTAGCTCTTGAAGTGTTACATCATAAACTTTATGGGTCTCTTTGCTAGTCCCTACATCCCAAAACAGACAATGAGGCGTCATTTTATCTCCCAGTTTTGGAGTCATAGCTTACTGGCCCCTTCTTTGGTTATGTAAGACATTTGTGACTCAGAATATAATAACATTCGTGCAAGCTTGGCTGGTCCTTCACCACCGGAAATATTCACTACAGGAGATTTTAAAGTCTCTGTGTTTTGATTATCCTTTTCCTATGAATTTTCTCTCTCCTCGTTCTTAGTTACTAAATCAGGACGTAAAATAGCAAAATGACCCATTTTAAAGGAAATCATACACTTCACAAATGCTTTACATTTACTTGTGTTATGCCCCTTCCTTGAACGTCCTTCGCTCTCTACTTCTTGTTTTAAACACAGTAAGAACTTGCTTAGGTGATGGTCGTGATCTTTGTTTGATGTATGAGATGATCTCCCTCCCAAGCCTTCATAACATCTTGTGGCTATGCAGACTCAACTAGAGGATGCAGCATTGCTGCATACTTATCATTTAGTAACCCCTAAAGATTCCAGAACTCTGAATTGGGTTTCTAATTTATCATAGAGGCTCCCAATAGCCTATTACCCTCAGTAGCTTGAAGTAGAACCAGATTTAGAAGTTCTCGGACATGTATTTCTATGAGTGATTCTTCCGTAGCATACGTGAATTTTAGGTGATCTATTGCCTTTTGATAGTTAGCTCTGGATGGAGAGAACTCTCATCCAGCCCCCAGACTACGCAACCTGGAACTGTAGCCTGTAAAAAGTAGTGAAATCACTATCGTCGTTCATTTTTTTACACTGTCACCAGGACACAGTCCAGTTCTACATATCCCCATCGAACTGTTCGAATTGCAGCTTGGGTAAACTGAAGTTCCTTTTCTTGGTCGTCTCGACCTCACTTGCAACGGTACCATTACCAACAGATAAATCAACTTGAAAATTATTTTCGAATTCAACCTTGGCTTGTAGCTACGTTTTCCGGGACGATTCCGCCTTGTCGAGTTCCTTAGCACTTTCTTCTGTTGTTCTTTCGACACCTCGGAGTGCTTGAACTTTTTCATCTTAAGATAACATTCGCATTGCCGTATATTCTAAAATACGAAAGGATGTGAACATTTCTTCAGCATCTACGACTGCTTTACATACTTTTGTTTGAAACTCGTCCTGTGCTCGCGTAAATAATCTGCGTGTTATACTTCTGAAGCTCATCCATGGTAAAGTATGTCCTGTCATGGTCGCCAGAAATGTTTCGTACTTGATATTAATATTACGGAGAGCTTAATCTGTAAGGAAAGACTTTATTACATAGGAATACTTCCTAACGTATTTTAATAAAATAATTTCTATTACAGAAAATTGACACTACAATTCGACTTTTTAAAAACAAAACCTGCGGAAGGGCCTTGATGATACCAATAATAATAATAATAATAATAATAATAATAATAATAATAATAATAATAATGAAAAGTCGTAGATGGTTACATTCTGGTAATACAGAGAGAGATCATTTGGTATTACCCATGCTTTTAATATTTCTTACTTCCCTGAAAAGTACATCATTTAGTTGCAATGTTTAATTAGTGAGATACATAGGTCTAAATCTTAATTCGAACAGTGCTGATGTTTCATTAACAATTACATTCCTCTTTTTCGTCAGTAGAATACTTCATTTGAAAAGCTCGCTTCTACTTAATGCCAGTGATGTTCTAAGTGTGACAGTCCCGAGTCTATGGGTTTAAAGATAAATACTTACTCAGGAAAATACCCACACGTCTCAAAAGGAACGGTTGCTACTTGCTTTACGTCGCTCCGACACAGATAGGTCTTATGGCGACGATGGGATAGGAAAAGCCTAGGAATGGGAAGGAAGCGGCCGAGGCTTTGATTAAGGTACAGCCCCAGCATTTGCCTGGTGTGAAAATGGTAAACCACGGAAAACCATCTTCAGAGCTGCCGACAGTGGGTTTCGAACCCACTGTCTGCCGATTACTGGATACTGGCCGTACTTAAGCGACTGCAGCTATCGAGCTCGGTAAAGGAACGGTTGACAGATAATGTATTACAATTATTATTATTAGTATTATTGTAATGCTCATTTCTTTACTGGTCACATTCTCATTGCTGCAAGTATATTCCTTTTACAATTCAAGGGATCACGTCATCCTATGCTGGTTTTACAGGATGACGGTGTGCACTTCTGCACACACAATTTGTAGCGAATGTTATCTGGAGAAATATAAACCAGCCTTCCCTTCAGTCGGGCTTGTACTCGGGAACTTCACCCGATCACTTTCTATGCCGGGAAGTGTACGGGTGTATTGTAGTTTAGCAGTAGAAATAGCTCGGAAATCCTTGTGGCTGGTGCCATGACCCTTGGACGAATCCTTGCTAGAGACCATGCCTATTGGTCACCAGCCAAAACCTGATCACCTCACCACGAGTGATTCACAACACTGTCAGTTTACTGGGCCTGCTGGCACCATGCTCCGTATTCGTATTAACACTCACGATCAGTTCATTAAGAGTTCTGTAATCTACACTTCGCAATTAGACTATCTATTAGCGGTTTAAACCTGTTAAATCTCCTTGATAAAATGATACGCAAGAGTCATTACCAAGACCCGGATCTTTGTGATATGTCATCTTTTAACTGGTGCATCATACACATCACTAACTTATATCTAAATCCTCATACAGAAATGCGCGTTTACGAAATCATTTTATCGTCACTTTTTGCTAATTTTTCTTTTAGTTCGTTTTATGCCATTTTATAGGTTTTTTTTTTTGCATTTTCAGCAGTTTGTTACATTAAATTTTGATGTTTTTTAAACATTTTTTCTTTTTTCTGCGTTATTATTTATGCACTGACGTAGGATAATCATCGTATCAATGGCATATGTTATGTTCTGTTATTTTGCTTGTAAGAACTGGATTTTAGAGGACTGATATATTATTCTCTCAGATGTTTCTCTATTCTTCTTCTTCTTCTTTCGAATGGTCCACCAGAGGACCACGTGCTAATTTCAATTCCTTCTTCTTTGTTCTTTCCTTTTCTTCCAGTACGCTTTCATCTGTTCACTATGTTTCTTCTTTCTGTCTTCAGACCACTTTGAACCAGTTGTAACCGTACAACAGGGTTACAGACTCCATTCTGTATTTATTACTATTATTATTATTATTATTATTATTATTATTATTATTATTATTATTATTAACCCGATTCATTAGATTTTATATATTCTGTTTCTCATCATTTAGACTGTAATAATTAGGTATCACGTATATTATTGTATTTCATCATAGGTTAAGTGAATATGTTTGTAATTATTCTGTATTGTAGTAAGTGAGATTTGTTGGTTTCATATTGTCATGCTGTGGCTTGTAACTTTGGCTAGATGAGCTGGCATAGTATTTTGCAATCGAGGCTATGTTTAACTGGGAATGTTGTGTACAAGGAGATTTCCCGGTGACGCATTCAGTACAGTCATTCTCGGACCGCTTGGGTACGCTTAGACAACGCTTGACTGATGACATCAGTGCGTGGATACGTGATTGCGACCAAGTGTCAGTATTCGCCAGCTACTGTATGTGGAAGTGGAAGGGATGAACAGTGAGTGGGGAGATGAGTCGTCATCGAGAGGTTATATAAAGTCAAGGCGACGGTGGGGAGAGGTATTCTGTTCTTACTCAGTTCATAAGCAGTTCATATCGTGCAGATCATATGTAACAGTCAGATGTATCAAATGGAAGAAGTGGTCTTAGTGTGATGGTCAGAGCTAAGAGTTGTGTTTGAAGAGGTAATCATCGAGGAAGTCTACAAGTGGTGGTTGTATCCGAGCAGAGACGGGTACTATGCTGTTAAAGAGACATTATCTTCTTGTGAGGATGGACTTCACAAGATGTTTCTATAATATTTTCCAATTATTTAAAATATATTGAGTGGACGTAATTACATTGGAGCCCTACACGCGTACATGGTATGTAGGCCAACTCCTTGTTATATAAGAAGATTACAACAGACGGCTCCCGACTTCAGCTCACGGGTTTTCCCAAGAATTTCAAGTTCAACAGCGGTGTATGCAGACAACAGGTAATTAAAGCATCAGACATGTTATGCATTCATAACATGAAGAAGAGTGTAATCAGCGGCGATATCACATCTCACTTCAAGTTCATGCCAATAGCTTTTTTTGTTTAGATTAAATTTTCCTTTTTTTTCGTACCGCAAATCTCACAATATATTTCTTTAGTTAAATTAAAAGACGTCAATGATTGTTCATTGTGACGTAAATTATAGTCATAAACTCAGTTTTATTTTAATTATAATAAGTGATTCCAGTTCCATGTACAATCCTCAATTGTGGAAATGCAACCGTAATTTAATATTGTCCTGATCCATATCCCTGTATATTGCCAGATATGTGAGTTTATCACCTCACGCCTTGAGATAATTGATATAAGAGGTATGCTCTACCGAATTTTGTTGTTTTTCTTAAAAAAGCAACTGGCGCTCAAACAAATGTTAGGTATATTGTGTGAAGGTAGATATGTAAGTATAAGAGTAGTGGTGAGAGTAGCCACAACGTGTCGCCAGCAACGTGGGACTAGAAAGGTTCAGAAAAAGTGTTTCTGAATGGCAATATACATGGATCAGTTCTTTTAATGAGTACGCACATGTTAAATTCACCGAGTAATGTTAGGAAGGTCATTTTGTTGAAGTTTGTATTTAAGGGGTAATGTCAGAGGAAGTGCAAGGGGAAATAGCTTTGAGATCGCGAAAAATTAGTAGGAAACCGAAGATGGACAAGGATAGCAATATGCAGTCAGGTGATGAGGCTGAGGTTATTGTGTCCAAGGAAATCCAAGGTGGTAACATAAATAGGAAGTTGGTGACTAAGTTGGGACCTGCTGAAAGTCAGAAAATAGTAGAAAGTGAGGAAAACGCTGTCACGCAAGATCAAAGTAAAGGGGTGATTGACCTGGGTTTATTTAATTTGCTGATGTCCAAAATGACTGAGCAGAATAATGCCATGAGTGAGAAAATTGAAACGGTTATTAGTGAGAAAATTGAATCTCAGAATAATATTATGAGTGAGAAAATTGAAGCGGTCATTAGTGAGAAAATTGAATCTCAGAATAATATTATGAGTGGGAAAATTGAAGCTCAGAGTAATGTCATAAATAGTATTAATAAGAAGATTGATGATGTTAGTAATAAGATAGATCATAAGGTGTTAGAAATAAGTAAGCAAATTAATAATTTAGAAAGTAAGGTAAGTAGGGAGTGTAGTGACATCAGAGCTGAGATGGAATTGGGTCGGAGCAATCTCCATACGGAAATAGAGCAAATTAGTGAGACATGCATCAAACAGATTGATGAATTAGGCGCCAAGATCCAGTCTAATAAAGGAGAAATCAATGAGTTAGTAGAAGAAAGGTTTGAAAAGATAACCAATACAGTGGGGCAAGAAACTAGGAAATGTATTAGTAGGGTAGAACAGGTGGAAAGAAAACTTGGAGAAGTAGGTGATCTAGGGAGTGAGCAGAAATCATTATCACAGAAGGTGAGAGAATCGGAAGAAAAATTACAGGAGAAGTTAAGAAAAATTGAAGAAAAGGCTGAGGAAACATTGGAAGAAAAATTTCTGAGTTGCCAGAGAGTACTCCAGCAAGAAGTGCGTAATAGTAAGAATGTACGTGAGATAATTGTAAATAATGGTTTAATCACTAGAGATCATGATTTACCTAAGTTTTCTGGGAAAGAATTTAACCCGATGGAATTTATGAGAGTAGTAGAGAAGAAATTTGCTGTTCAATTAAGAGACAATATTATTAGCTGGGAAACTGTATTGGAGATCTTATCTAATGCTTTCGTAGGAGAGACTAAGTCTTGGTTTCAAGTATATAAAAGCTCGATGTCTAGTCTAACTGAATTTAAGGAGAAATTCATGGCTAAATTTTGGAGTGAAGGTGTTCAGAGTAGAGAGAGAGAGAGAGTAATGTTTGGCAGGTATAATTCTAACGAGGGTGTTAGAATGACTGAATACTTTTTGGCTCATGTTTTGGTGTGGAGAAATTTAGAATGTATTGGACCTGAGGCTGATATAGTTAGACTTATGGCTAAGCACTATCCCGACAGAATAAGAGAAGCTGTTTGTATGCAAAGAGTGGAGACTATTAAGGAAATGGAGATTTTGTTGGAAAGTTTTGATGCTTTAGGTAGTAGCTTGAATAATAGGACACTAAATAGGAATGTAGAAGGAAGGGGTAACCAATCTAATAATCAGGACAGGACTATGAATAATCGTAACTACAGAAGAGAATATCAGGAGAGACCTAATAATAATTTCCACAGGGAGAGAAATTATCAGAATAGTTCGGAAAATTTCAGGACTGGGAGGCGTGATTATGGTAATCAACCAGAAGCTGGGAGGCGAGAGAATACAGGCCATAATAATAATAATAATAATAATAATAATGACGCTAGAGGAAATAGGCAACAGGGGAGGCCGACTGAGGTGTGTAACCAACAAGTCGTAACCGAACCAAGTACTTTAAACGAGCAACGGACTGTATAAACAGGTCACTGAGACAGTCCGTAAATGGTGAGTTCACGTATAAGGTAGATAAGTATGACAATGTCGACCAGCCTATAGTTGTAAGTGAACATGATTGTGACCTAAGTAGCAATAATTCAAATATTTTAAGTGACGACTTAATCGTAAACAATAAATTTTATAAGTGTAATTTAAATTTAGATATAAGGCAAGATTTGTTAAGTGATCTTATATTATGTAATGAGGATAATTTAAGTAGTGTTACTGTTACACCGACGATTGAACTGCTGATATGGGGCAGAAAAGTTAAGATTTTGTTGGACTCTGGTAGTGAGAAGTCATGTGTAAATTCCAAGCTGTATGAGGAAGTTTTGAGAGAGAAGTATGAGGTAGCGGAAATTCCAGTGAGGAATACGTTCATCGTAACAGCTGTTGGAAACAAGTCTCAAAGAGTGAATAAACAAATAGCTGTCCCCATTAGCATAAGTGGAGAATGTATTTTCCAACCATGCTTAGTTGTGCCTAATTTAGTTTATGCCGTTATTTTAGGTACCGACTGGTTAACGTGTCACAAGGCTAAATTAAATTTTGATCTGTGTAATGTCAATCTTATTTGGGGAAAGAGTAGCAGGGAAGTCAGTTTACCATATGATGTTTTGTCAGAAATTAGTGCGAATAAAGTGTGTTCTAGTACGGAAGGATCTTGTGAAATTCCTAATATGAGGAAAAATATTGATGTCTGCCATGTGTCTATACAGAGAGATTCTAGAGATGAATTGTATGAGACAGTGGAGAAATGTAATTTAGCGGAAAGTCAGAAGGACGAATTGTGTGAATTATTGATATCACATAGTGATGTTTTTAGCGATCGGCCTGGTAGAACACATCTTTACGAACACAAATTTAATGTTCTTGATAACTCAACTTTTGTAGGACCGAAATATCCCATTCCGTTAAAATACGCTAGCGCTGTTGAAGAGCAGATTGACATTATGCTAGATTATAATATAATTGAACCATCATGTAGTCCTAATTTGAATCCACTTGTTATTATACCTAAGAAGGATAACACGGTAAGATTGTGCATGATAATTTTTGTAAGACTAAATTGGATGAATTTGAGCTTGGTGACAAGGTTTTACTCAGAGTGCCACTCCCGTCATCAGCAGAAGCTGGTCAATTTTCTAAGTTTTTCTTGTTATATCAGGGATACTTCACCGTAGTGAAACGGATTGGGAAATGTGCTTATTCATTAGAAGACAAGGAAGGAAATATCGTAGGAACATACAATATAAGAAATCTTAAGAAATATATCATGTGAGTTTGTTGATTAATTTTCATTATTATGTTAATTCACCATGTTTTATGAAGCTGGCATTGCGAACAGGACTTCAGTGAAATTAGCGTGTGTTGTGATATTAAGTGAAGCATGGCAGTGCAATAAACTCCAGTGCTTGGAGACAGAGTATATAATGAAATGTCTTCGAGAATTACTTTTGAACACTCAATGAACGTTTGAAACGACAGAAGTGAGAAGAAATGTAATCTGTATGTAAATAATACTGTATAATCAAAGTGAAAATGATAATTGATAAATGTTTTATATGTGTAACAACGAACATCCAGATGGATGACACTATGTACCAAATTTGTAAAGGGCATTTTTATACATGTATCTATGGTGTACTTGATTTCAGGTGATTATGTATAGATTTCATGAATCAATCGATTCATTTAATCGATTATTTCATGAGGGAGGCGTTCTGTAACCGTACAACAGGGTTACAGACTCCATTCTGTATTTATTACTATTATTATTATTATTATTATTATTATTATTATTATTAACCCGATTCATTAGATTTTATATATTCTGTTTCTCATCATTTAGACTGTAATAATTAGGTATCACGTATATTATTGTATTTCATCATAGGTTAAGTGAATATGTTTGTAATTATTCTGTATTGTAGTAAGTGAGATTTGTTGGTTTCATATTGTCATGCTGTGGCTTGTAACTTTGGCTAGATGAGCTGGCATAGTATTTTGCAATCGAGGCTATGTTTAACTGGGAATGTTGTGTACAAGGAGATTTCCCGGTGACGCATTCAGTACAGTCATTCTCGGACCGCTTGGGTACGCTTAGACAACGCTTGACTGATGACATCAGTGCGTGGATACGTGATTGCGACCAAGTGTCAGTATTCGCCAGCTACTGTATGTGGAAGTGGAAGGGATGAACAGTGAGTGGGGAGATGAGTCGTCATCGAGAGGTTATATAAAGTCAAGGCGACGGTGGGGAGAGGTATTCTGTTCTTACTCAGTTCATAAGCAGTTCATATCGTGCAGATCATATGTAACAGTCAGATGTATCAAATGGAAGAAGTGGTCTTAGTGTGATGGTCAGAGCTAAGAGTTGTGTTTGAAGAGGTAATCATCGAGGAAGTCTACAAGTGGTGGTTGTATCCGAGCAGAGACGGGTACTATGCTGTTAAAGAGACATTATCTTCTTGTGAGGATGGACTTCACAAGATGTTTCTATAATATTTTCCAATTATTTAAAATATATTGAGTGGACGTAATTACATTGGAGCCCTACACGCGTACATGGTATGTAGGCCAACTCCTTGTTATATAAGAAGATTACAACAGACGGCTCCCGACTTCAGCTCACGGGTTTTCCCAAGAATTTCAAGTTCAACAGCGGTGTATGCAGACAACAGGTAATTAAAGCATCAGACATGTTATGCATTCATAACATGAAGAAGAGTGTAATCAGCGGCGATATCACATCTCACTTCAAGTTCATGCCAATAGCTTTTTTTGTTTAGATTAAATTTTCCTTTTTTTTCGTACCGCAAATCTCACAATATATTTCTTTAGTTAAATTAAAAGACGTCAATGATTGTTCATTGTGACGTAAATTATAGTCATAAACTCAGTTTTATTTTAATTATAATAAGTGATTCCAGTTCCATGTACAATCCTCAATTGTGGAAATGCAACCGTAATTTAATATTGTCCTGATCCATATCCCTGTATATTGCCAGATATGTGAGTTTATCACCTCACGCCTTGAGATAATTGATATAAGAGGTATGCTCTACCGAATTTTGTTGTTTTTCTTAAAAAAGCAACTGGCGCTCAAACAAATGTTAGGTATATTGTGTGAAGGTAGATATGAAGGTATAAGAGTAGTGGTCGGAGTAGCCACACAGTCTTTTTTACTTTCCTACCTTGGAATCCTATTTTCAATACTTTTTCCCGAAAGCCTTCTCTATTATTTATTTCTTCTGTTATATTGTTTTTTTCTAAATCCTTTCTTACTTCATTGACCCAGCTTGTCGTTGATTATTATTATTATTATTATTATTATTATTATTATTATTATTATTATTATTATTATTATTATTATTATTATTTGACACTTACTATATTCAAGAGCCTCCGTGGCTTAGGCGGCAGCGCGGCGGCCTCTCACCGGTGGGTTCCGTGGTTCAAATCCCGGTCACTGCATGTGAAATTTGTACTGGACGAAACGGAGGCGGGGCAGATTTATCTCCGGGTACTGCGGTTTTCCCTGTCATCCTTCATTCCAGAAACACTCCAATATCATTTCATTTCATCTGTCGGTTATTAATCATTGTCGCAGAGGAGTGTGAAAAGCTTCGGCTGCTGGCACAATTTCTGTCCTCGCCTCTGGATGGGGGCTTCATTCATCCCATTCCTGACCCCATTTTCGAGTTGATGGTAATGTAGACAATGCACATATTTACTATTGTGGGTTAATATATTTTTCCTTCAAATTCATTTTAATTTTCTCGCCCATTTTAAGTCATGTTATACACAATTTTCCGGTATTTATTTGGTCATCAAAATCCTGGCTCTGGTCATTTCTGGTCACAGCGGGTACGTTTCTATTCAATTTGTAATTATCATCATCGACGGAGGTAGCCCTAATGACTAAGAGTATTCTCCTATAATATTGTTACAATAAGCTCCCTTTGTGTATCAGTGGTCGTGTCGGTTCTGGATTCCAATATCGCCAAGGACTGAGTGAAGTCTATTCTACTCTTCATTTCGTATAATGTCGGAATGTTAAAGATCTGGGGTGATATATTTTTTAAAAATTATTACTAACGATTGGCTTTACGTCGCACCGACACAGAGGTCTTATGGCGACGATGGGAAAGGAAAGGGCTAGGAGTTGGAAGCGGCCGTTGGCATAATTAAGGTACAGCCCTAGCATTTACCTGCAGTAAAAATCGGAAACCACGGGAAACCATCTTCAGGTCTGCCGACGGTGTGGTTTGAACCCACCATCTTCCAAATGCAAGCTCTTAGCTGCGCGCCCCTGACCGCACGGCCAACTCGCTTGGTATGTTTGGTTTTTACTCTGCCATAGATCGCTCAGCAGAGATGCTTGTCTCTATCACCCGGTAGAGTTTTAAACGGACCCTCGAAATTGACACACAGGTAACTTAAATGGCGTTAAATAAAAAATACGTGCACACGGTAGTGACATTATTATTATTATTATTATTATTATTATTATTATTATTATTATTATTATTATTATTATTATTATTATTATTATTATTATTATTATTATTATTGCAGCAGTAAGTGTAGTATATATGTGGGTCAGTGACATGTTGTTTGTGCGTGGACACTCAGATGGTGAAATAAAATCTTGACATGATCTCATGAGGAAAATAGCGACTGTCATATCTGAGGCTCGTAGGTAGTCCGTAGTCGTGGCGGAACTTCACGAATAACTTCGGAATAACACCACGTATGCCGTGGAGTACGACGATTATACGTTTATTTCCCAGGCTGTTATTCTCCTTCACGTGCGACTGTTCTTTTGTGGTATTTATGTGTAGTATTTATTTATTTATTTATTTATTTATTTATTTATTTATTTATTTATTTATTTATTTATTTATTAAAAGAGCAATAGACCGAATTTCCTCAATCCACTTCACAATAGAACGATAAAATTACGCATGCAATTAAGATGCATTTTAAAATAAGACAGGAACACCAATGCACTGTATGCGGGAAATATTAATAGGGTCAGTTGTAGTAATTTAGACCGTGAACTTTTCCCGTCCATTTACTTTTTTACCCTTTACAATGTGTACGAAAAATAATTAGGCTTTTTATGGGCCATTATGAACATTTTACGTTGCAGGAATACACAGGAATATAGGCCTACAGCAATTGATACACATTGCAAGAATGAAAGGGAGGTGAATGGAGATATCTCTGGTCAGATTTACCTCACCTACAGAATGAGGAATGAGAGGAGGAATTGTGAAAATTTACGTTGCGAGAAACTGTGTTAAAAATCCGAATATGAATGAAGATCGAAAAACTGAGGGGCTGGAACACGAGATATAAGTTACGTATGTTGGTCTAAAGACACAGTTTGCAGCCTTGAATATTAGCTTCAAATCACTTCTTTTTTGAACGGAGGAGATTCAGGGGATGACTTCTGAAGTTAAGTTTAGTTACTAAATGTTGACTTAGAGCAGGTTAGCATATCTTTATTGACTAGTTCATTGGAAGGATTCTGCATCGAGTTTTATATTGTTGAAAATAGGAGTCTTGTATAAACTGCATCAGTGCTCTGTAGATTTTGCTATCGTAGTCTTGAAGAAGAATGTTGACAATTATGGGGAATGGGACATGTAGTGACCGGAGATGTGTGAACAACTGTGTTCTTTGTTGTTCATACCTGGAACAAAGAAATACAATATGGTTCAGATCAGCATCATCGTAGTAGTCATGATGGCAAACTTTTGAGTTAGTCACTCCGATTCGTTTAGGTGGTGAAGGTAGCATACAGTACATGACTAAGCCTCATCCTGATGGTGGTTCTTAGATATCTCCTTGTCATGTTGTACTTCCAAAACGAGTTTTTTTCGGTATTGTTGTTTGTAGTGTTGCGTAATGTTTGCCTCTTCGATGGCTACCTAATTCATAGCCATTCATCTTTCCATTGAGAATAGGATCTTCTTTTAACTGGCGGAATGATACGGAAGTTGTATCCCTTGAAACACGCCACTGATGGTATACAACTTCAGGGTGCCTAATACCGATGTGCCCGTTTATCCACAGGGGTGTATTTGAGTGCGTGATATTTTGGATTAATGAATGTGTGGAAGTAGATCATAAATGTATGGATACAAGGTACTGTTGCGAGTGGGATGTTGCAGTTTTTCCAAGACACTCGCGTCGGTGAGTGTGAGATGTTCTGAAAGTTACGAAGGCCATAGTTTACGTCTGCTCTCTTGTTCATCCACCATCACAAGTTTGTGAATACAAGCCTTAATAATTTCTATCGATTTATTGACTGACAAGAATGTATATAAAAGTACGTAAAGTTATTTTCTGTGCATACCTTGCTTGCGTACTGGTTTGGGATACGTTCCTGGATTATCAAAGACACTTCTGTCGAAACATTTATACTCGGTACTCAAAGTTCTCTCATTTTAAGAGCATGTAATTTCGTCATGTGAAAAAACTCATCATTTTCCTTTCAGACTACTGTCAGACCCAGTCAGGCTATTTTTATTTCCTTTGACAACTACTGGCTGCAAATTCTGGATTACCCAACTGGTGTACATCAGTTATACAAAGGGCACTAGGAAGGTTTTGCAGTGTGAGTGAATGCTTTAGACGTTTTCAAAATAATTTCCACCACACTCAATACACTTCTCCATACGTCGAAACCAGTCACTGAACTAACTCTGCCACTTTCCTTCCATTACATTTTCACACTCTTGATCCCATGCTGCCAGAAGCTTCTAGTCGGATACAAAACGCCGCACTCTCAGCTTCATCTTCACTTCTGGGAAGAGTGCGAAGTCACATGGGGCAAGATCAGGACTGTATGGAGGGTGATCAAGCACAGTCAACCCTGATCTGGCAAGAAAATCCATTGTTACATTGGCACGATGAGCTGGAACATTTTCGTGATGCAAGAGCCAAATGTTGAGCCGTGACCTTGGACGGAACTGCTTGAGAGCCTGGATGACCTAAGGCAGACAAGTCTCACTGTACCACTTCGCAGTAACTGTCCTTTGTGTTTCTAGCACAACCCGAGTCAGGACGCCCCGTTTATTGAAGAATACTGCAATCGTCCTTATCTTCACTGACCTTGACTTTCGCACAGTCACAGGAGTACCCTCATCTTGAAACAGCCACAGCTTGTTTGGGATTTTGTTGGGATATCATAATAATAAAGCCAAGTTTCGTCACCTGTAACGATGCTATTAACGTTACGCGAAGTCCCATTTTGGAACTGTTTTAGCATTTTTCGGCACCATTTCTCTCGATGTGCCCTTTGTTCCACTGAAAGTGAATGAGGCACCCAATGGAAACAAACCTTTCTAACATGGAGATGGTCGTGTAGAAATGAATGAATAGCTGGTGCACGGATGTGGAGGGTCTCTTCCACCTGCCGATATGTCAACCGCCTCTCTTGCAACATTTTCCTCACAGCTTCAATGTTTTCCTCAGTCACTGATTCAGACGGTCACCCAGAACGAGGATCGTCTTCAACCCCCAAATTTTCCCTATGGAACTCTTTGTACCAGCGGAAAATTGTTGTCCGATGTCGACAGTCTTTCCCCAGCACATGAGTCATATCCTCCAGGCACTGGTCAACAGTTAATTCACAAGCAAAATCGTAGCGGATAATGGCGCGATATTCACCTTTAGACCACACTGACATCTTAATTTGCTTTCAGTTCCACTGCTTGGTAACAACTGGTGTGAAGGTCGCGCCTTGCTGTCTTCTAGACCGGTTTTCACCCGTCTTTTCGTCCCTCACCAATATAGGGGTGTCCAGCCAACCGTTTTTGCATATTGCGAAACTTTCCTAGTGTCAATCATCGTATTTAGTCACTAATGTTCATTTTATTGAACTTTCCCACTGTGAATCCGTGATAGTGTTGGTCTCCGGATCTCAGGATCACTGATTTAAACGCGGCAGAGTTAGTCACATATTTTTTGGAAGTCCATTCGATACTCGATGTTAAAGATCTCTAGTGACTTTTAGTGTGTATCAGACATAATTAATTAATACTCTCATAGATTGGGTTTCTCTACCATCTTTTAGAATAAAACGAATCATCAGACTTCACACAAGCAGCCTAAATGCCTGCACATAGTAGCTGAGGCCATATAATAGTAAATAATCATAATACATTTCACATTTTTATCTATCATTAATTTGTTATGAGTTAAGGGCAGCAAACACACCTGCGGTTGCCTTGACTGAATAAACCGATTTCTTGGCACGTTATGTTGTGACAGAAAAAGTAAACTAAGAACAAACAGAAATAATACCTTTTATTTTACGAGGCCTTCCGCCTTGAATACATTATTTTTGTCCTAGGAGGTCCAGTCACAAATTTTGTTACAGTGTGTGTGAAGTCGCCTTACTTTCTCTTATTAATGCTCTTTGTATTTTTGTTGTTTCAGGTGGGCATGTTCTGCGGAGGCGGTTGGTAGCGATGCTGGAGAAACGTCGGCACGTGTCCGCCGTGTACTCCACATCTTCGTTGGTGGTGCTGCTATGCGCGTGTTTGCTCTTCCTGTCCGTGTACCAGCTAACCAGCTGCCCCAGCCCAGATGTTCGCTTACTGCCTCCAAGTTACTTACTCATACTGCCTGGCAACGCATCATTGCTGCCTCCGCCATACCCGTTGAACACGCTGCCTCCTGATGACCGCACCAGGCTAATCAATTTACAAAATTTCGACTTCCTCATCAACAATTTCCCTTGCAATGACTCAAACTCATCGTCACTTCTTCTCCTAGTGTTAGTGCACTCGGCTCCGGGTAATGTGGATAAACGTCGCACCATTAGAGAGACTTGGGGGCAAAACACGGGGGATATGTATCGCATCTTATTCTTGCTGGGCGACGTTCAGTCCCAGGAGAGTCGAATGCGGCTGGAGGAAGAGAACAGGGTACATCGTGATTTGGTGCAAGGTAACTTCATCGACTCGTATCGAAACATGACGTACAAGCACGTGATGGCTCTCAAATGGACGGCGTACTTTTGTCCTGGTGCACGTTATCTGCTCAAGACGGATGATGATGTATTCGTCAACTCACCGGCGCTGCTGGAATTCTTAGCCCAAGATCTGTCCCAGTGGGGTGCACGGCGTCTCATTCTGTGCCATTATTTTCTTTTCGCAGATGTAAGACGCTCGTGGCGTTCCAAGTGGCGAGTATCCCCCCGAGAATACCCTGGTCGTTTATACCCGCCGTATTGTGCCGGCTGGGCGGTTCTGTACTCCCCAGATGTTGTGTTCCTGCTATATCGTGAAGCGCAGCGTGTAGATTATTTTTGGATTGACGATGTGCATGTGACTGGCACACTAGTCGCCAGAGCTAATCTCTCGCATACTCCACTTGGTTCGCTAGCACTCGAACGATGGCAAGTGAATGCTCTTATCGACTCGGATGATCCGGCTGTAGTTTCTTCTATTGGAGTCTTCCTCTTTGGGGCACCCGATTTACCACAGGAGAGTATCTACCGCTTGTGGGAAGTTGTCCAAAGACGTAGGCGCTCATCGTGACACCCTTAAGATGGTACTGTGATATATTATGCGGTGAGCAGTAGAAGCGCAGTCGGATCCAAATAAAAGTGCCTTCTGTAGTGGTTGACATGTGTGCGGACACCAGAACAAAGAAATGTCGATATTTTTCTCGTCTATATTGAAACTCGTGTGCAGTATTGGTGGGTGCAGGAAGGCTAGTGAATTTTTGAAGTTGAAATCACTCTCTACTTTACGCTTAAACTAGATTGTACTTAAGATAGTGATAACCGAAGTGAAGCTCTTTCGGAAGGTTTGGGAACTTCAACTTGGTTTTATCTCTTCATGTAATCTTACAGCATTGTTATTTACTATTTTCTGAGCGTGCTTTGCTCGGGAATGCACAAGTACTTAGTTCATATTTAACTCCAGAGCCCTAACGGGTCTCCATTGGTTATAACTTTATTATGAAGAGTTTTTATTTTCTGCAGTGAATCTGTCTTCATCAATGGGCATTCGTACTTAACCAGCTGTGTTTTGAATGGATGCTTGTTTCTGCACAATATTGTACAGTTTCAGTTTCCTCTTTCCCCAGCTTTCTTAATGGATTCTTCTTTCTGCACAGTATTGTACAGCTTAAGTTTTCTCTTTACCTACCTCTTCTTTCATTGCTGCGTATCTCTTCCACTGCGACGTCATGTTATATTCGAATATACCCTGACGTTTCATTTTCATAGTATAAAATAACTGGAGAATTGTTACCCTAGAAATCTACCTGGATTCAAGAGCAAGGAATAAGACGATGGAAAGTAGCAACAGTTAATGGAGAACTGGTTACGTAATACGTAATACATATGATCTAGCTGTCAGTAATGTGTTTATACTTTGGAAACATAAACTAGTTCGTTCATTGCTCAATTTGAGGTTAAAACAAAAAACATGCAGTATATTTGTAATGTTGATCAGATTTCGCGTTGTCATTATGGGAGTTTTTGAGGTTGTGGGTAGAGGTAGTGTTGGCGAAACGTATGTTACCTTGTAGGTATTCTGCCTACGTCGAGTTCTAGAAGCGTAACATTCTGAAATTGGAACCTCCTGTCATCTGAATACTTGTTCTAAATGGTTCTAAAGACTTTTGTGCTTGGTTTTCCAAACAAACTAATCTACATCACATTTCCTCATGATTCTTGTGCAGTTCGGAGCAACTCTGAAGACTAGGATAGATTTGTGCAGTAAAGAAATTGATGCTAGATTTGTCAAATTATCTTCTGGTTTGTCCGAACATAAGATGTTGGTGTTACACTCGTAACACTCACGGGAATATTGAGTAGATATGCAAACGATACTAAGTACATCTCGACTGGAAATTTCACTTCGTAAGGGATAAAGATTCCGTTACAAATGGCAATCACATTTATTAATAGAAATATGTAGCTGTATGCGTTTTATAATATGTTCGTAAATCAGACACCTTCATTGTTAGAAGCATTGATACTCATTATGGAGCCGTGATACGAAATAAAATAACCTTGCGGCAAGCATAGAGTATTGGAAGGAAGTGTGAGCAAACGGCTGTAGTTGCTGTTCCGGGGTATCTGTGGAACAGCAGAGGTGAAAGAAGGTGCTGGGGTGAATGGGTCTAACTACCAAATCAATGTTAATATAAAACTTTAACTAGGTTATAATTTGTAAGTTTTAACAAACAAGAAAAACAAATATTGAATTTTCACGACCACATTGTAATCGAAAGCGACTTTCAACCTATTAGGTCGTGTTACGTACATTTAGTACGTGATGAAGAGATGTTAAGTACAGAACAAAAATGGCCAACCAGACACCAGTGGGATCCGAACCCACAACCTGGTGTCTGGTTGGCCATTTTTGTTCTGTACTTAACATCTCTTCATCACGTACTAAATGTACGTAACACGACCTAATAGGTTGAAAGTCGCTTTCGATTAAGAAAAACAAACTTTAACAACAGTAACAACGGTGTGGCAATTTAGAACCAAGACTTATAAGGATCCAAGATTTCAACCTTTAAACATTCTTGGGGTAGCAAGCCCTAATTTTACAATTCTGAGCTCCTAGTTCAACTTTAACCCAGCAACAATTTGTTCAAAAGGGCAGAAAACCCCGAATACATGGAGTGTTTGCTCACAATCGGAATATCAAGCCTCCCTGAGGCACTTTTACAACACAGGAAAAGAGCTGACACGCTCTCAGTCTTCCACACCTACTCAAGGCAATAACCGACTATCCAATTACTTACCATCAAGGCACACTTACAAAAATGAAATGGGGGTATCTTGTACCCAACCTACTGGGCCTAAGCAGAGAAAGAACAGGTTAAGTAAATGGCCCGAAATACAACAGGAATGGAGGCGTGTGCTTACCCTGCTAAATACTCATTCTAAAACCTAAAAGGCACTAGGCCGAAGACACAGGGGCTATTCCCAAACTATGGAGGTGACCCGTATAAGAAATAAATTTAAACATTAAGGAAGAAAACAAAAATCAGTTACCAAAACGTTGTCACCACAAACCAAAATGAAGGGGAGCTCGAGAGGGTAAAGCACTCTATATCCCCGATTTACAATTAAAGATATTTACATAAGCCGGCAGAAATTTACAGAAAGGTAGGTTACATGGCAAAAGTTTCTGACCTTTCCCGCGGGCTAAACTGTTGAGCTAGCAAGAAATAAGGATGTTAAATGGCCATTACCGTACTGAAGACCTGCTGTCTGATGAAAGAGGCGCCTCCCGCCCCCTGTGTTACAACCACACACTTAGTTATACGTAGATTAAGTGGCCCAGAGATGTGAAAATCAGCAGTTTATAAACCCTCGGGGAAGGTTCGAGACTTTTCAAGAATAATTAAGTCACACCCTCTCAATTTTATTGGATACCTTACAGATACACACCAAATCGAAGAAGAGCCGGTGATTGGCTGAAAATTAATTACAGAAATTCTGGATTGGCTAAATTCGAAACTGGCGGAAAGAAAGATAAATATTGCCAACCCACAAATGAATGAACGAAATTTAGTAAAGAACAAACTTATGAATACAAAATTTCTTCAAATAAAGTTCCTTCACTTCGCACCAGGGTGCATGATCATAGTTTTTCGGCGGTGACATCTGTGAGAGAATGTGCAAACTTCTAGGTAAATAGTAAACAAAAACAAGTCGGAATTCACACAGAGACATCTTCAGAGGAAGGGTTTAAGTAGATCCCGTTTAAGTTCAGTGTTTATCCAGTAGAGGAGTTCCAATTGGCGCAAGATTTAAACGTGCGGCGTAGAGGTGTACCTCCTGGTACAGTTGCTATGCAACATTTATGTCGAATAGGAAAGAAAGGAAATTCATTTTCATTCCTGCTCTGGGAACTGTATTTTTGGTGTAACAATGAAGTGCAGCCAAACTATCAGGAAGCCCTCCCCTCCCCCCCCCCCTCAGACTTAGAAGAAAATATGTAAACGCTTTATTTGCTGTTAGAACTAATTTCCTACAATTCTACGTACCCCATTAATCATGGGGAACACACGGGAACAAAACGTACCAGCATGCCACACGAAACTCTTTCTTACATGTCATGTTCGAAATGCCCTCAGTTAGCATTGATAAAGGTACCAACCCATCGTCGCATTGAATCCCGGATGCGCTGATGAATTTCGATTTATCCAAAAATTACCCATTCGCGTACACGAAATACAAAGCAGCAAATGGAACAGAATGTACTATTATAGTTCCCATGTCATAGCATCCAATTTCCGTTCATTACAAGTACACCTTCAGTACATTTTATTCCTCCATATAGGCCTATAAACTGTGTTTATATCAAATTTGAATTTTCCTTCCATGTATTGTAAGTATACCATTTTGAACAGCCTCTGTTCCTTCTTAGTAATAGTTCGGTTGCAGAAATTTGTATTACAAAATTAATTTAATGTGTAATTTAGGTAGAAGTGGAACATTTCGGTTTGCGTATTCTCGGATAAGGCGAAACACTGTCACATACACGAACGGATTCATGTTGAACCCCCGGTGTGATTGTTATGTTTTGCACTTGTATGGCTGGAGGTTCATGTTGGTGACCGTGCTATATTTTTCCAATTCGATGCGAGTTCCTGACCTGAAAAAATTTACAGTTGACGCCCTCTTAACCGGCCTATCCGGTTTCCCATGATCGCGAGCACCCATTTTCCGTACTGCTTACAATATCGGATGCCGTTTATAATCTGTTATAAGTCTGATTATTAAGTGCAATACCGTAAATTGCTGAATAGGCCCTTTATGTTAATGTTCTTGGTATGACCGGCCATTTCGTTATCCGATCTTGGGTCCGGTTCCGGACAGGCTGCTTGAAAGGTCGACCATTGTATTTGCGTTCAAAATACTGTACAGCCTTCGAGATCTGTCCAATTCCATGGCTTAATTATCGTAGTTATAGTCGAATGATTGAGATAAAATGCGAAGGTTACTTTGGTCAAGGTTAGTAATTATCAGAGCTGTAACCTCCAACAGTGTATTCACTACTCTAGAGGTTCTTACTGTAAGTCCATTACAATATCCACTTACAGTTGCTACTTTCCATTTGTTAACTCAATAGAAATTAGGTTAAGAGATTTTATGCTAATCCTGTCTTTAAAACACTTAGAAGGAACCATTTAAATGTATCTGTAATCAAAAGGGTCCAATAATTATTCCTAACCTTATGCGTTCAGACAAGAGTCAGAGGAGCATATTTGAGGTACTAAGTGCTCCATAGTAAGTTACAAAACTCCACGAAAATATTGTTGCTAGTTGTATATGTCTTATAGAAACTTTCTAAACCTAACAAGACTGTTGTTCTTCTGTTGTGTTTTTCGTAACATAACATGCCTCTGGGGGATCGGTGGGTGACATGAAGAAGGGTACTATCTCGATGTAGTTGTAACTTTTGAATAAATAAAACAATCTTATATGTCAGTCTTGGTTTTAATATTTATTTCTTTTTTTTCCCCCTCATCCTTTTATGTGCATGTGACCCGTTGCGCGGGAAGAGAGCTGAACAAAAGTGTCTGCGGTGTTAATTTTGCATTCAAATGTTTTGACTTCTTAACAAACTAAGCTACGTAGCAGTTGGAGTCTTAGCTAGTCGATGTCATGAACACTTCGTATAATTGGTACGAAAATTAGTGAATGCTGTAATTGGGCTTTTCTCAAAATGCAGTTTTCTCAATATCTTACGAAGTTTTGCACCTAGAAGCATGAACTCTTATATTTTTAAGTGCTCAGTATCTTATATCAATTTTAAAACCACAAAGATATTAAAGAAAAACACAGTGGTGACATGCGTGCTGTGTGTGATATTGTTATTTCTTCAAGGAAGCATGCAAACAGTGCATATATCTTAATTGTAGACTGTTACAGTCCGACACCTCATATAATTAAATTACTAAAAACTGAGTCTTACTACCTTCGTCTTGGGCTCCGTCTAGTTCTCTTACCCTCCATGGCCGTGTCCATAATTCTCATTGGTAACCTATCCTCCACTCAGCTCATACGACTACAAAACCGAAATCGGTTTATAGCCTACTTACAGCTTCATCATTGGAAGGGGAAGGGCCACGAAAGACATGAACATGAAAGACTGCCTAGGATTTGCAAACCTGATACCGTCGGGGTCGGAAAAGAACAACGAAGGGAGGTCGGATAGGAGAGATGAAATTGAGGAGTCCGGCACAAGTGGAAGAAATGCCAGGACTCGGATGAGGGGTCCCCTGGTTAAAAGTCCCTGGTCACGTGTCCCGCAAATGGCTACACATTGGCTACATGGATACGTAATTTTTTGGCCAGTTCACCCCGTGGGATTTGGTACTTATTGGCATGGATATGTCTGGTTTGACTATTTTTCTTTCATTTTATGGAGCTTCCTATAAACGTTTTTTCATCAATCTCAATTTCGAATCTTTTGGAGATAAGCTTCTCAAATGGGAATTGTACGTTGTATAGTAATTAAGTTCGTGGAGTGGCTGCGTAGTGTCAAGAAAGTACACTGCAGGTGATAGGTTGTACCAATGGATGCCGTAACAGTCCACCGCTCGTTGTAGCATGTGCCAGTTGTCTACATGCACTGTAACCAAAACTACCGTCCTTTTGTGAAGGATTGTTGAATGCTAGCAGCGGAACTTCATAGTGCCAGTCTGAACAAAAGGTAAATGTCAAATTCTGCTGAAAATTAGGCCAATCCTCCAGCGAAAATTCTCAGATGTTGAAATAAGCGAGCGGCAACTGCGCCTTGGGCCACAGTGCTGTGTTTGTGACACCGACGCTTTGTGCTAAGCAGACAGTTTGGAGAATGATGAGCATACTGAACGTCCATGAACAGAAGGCGCAACTTAAATAAGAACAGTTAAAAGGAGATGTTTCGCAGTCGACGTAATTCAATTCGTTGTAAGCGTCCTCAGCTACGGCGTAGAAATAATTGACTGTTGCTACAGGCAGTGGCGGTGCGTGCTATATGTTCAGTGGTTCAGTGAACCCCCTAGAAATTAATAAGTCTATGTAAAATGGTATATTACAGCCTGTTCCTTTAATAAGCTCTGTATATCCACGCGCGTAGCGGTATTTTTGACATCAACACTCTGTTGCTCTTCGGAACCAGCGGAGAGGTTCAATTTCAGGACTGTGGTAGCGGGGCAGTGAGACGTAAGGAGGTGTTCAAGGCGAGGGGCTGTGAGGAGCAGGGAAAACATAGCCCAGGAATCGCTGGCGACTGGACCAGCGATAGACACGAGTTACATCGAGCAGTTCCGAAATTAGCCGAAGCACTGTTAGAGCGCGCGGTTAAAGTTTGCCGTATGCAGTAGACAGACCTTGCCGTATGTGGTAGGTTTTTGAGGGGTTTTAATTTGACTGTTTTGCAGTTCTGATGTAATTAACCACAATGAGCCAGAATATTTAGTAACTACGTTTTGTATAGAATCAACAGGCGTTCGTAGCCTGTCTTTTTGTAATTAATGAGTCGTTTCATTTGTAAGTGGTGATGGCCATCATTGTTTTAAGAGGAAATACAACTAGGCAACCATCTATATATAAAATAAGAGTTTTGTCTGTACATAGCTGAGAATTTAAAAAGAATTGTATGTCTGTAACGGTCGTGTCCACAGTAACGAGGAAATGCACTTTTTCGTTTTCCGTAATTTCTGTCTGTCTGTATGTATGTACACGCATCATGAGAAAACGGCTCAAGAAAATTTAATAAAAATCGGTATGTAAAGGCTGAGAATAAGTCACTACAATCTAGGCCGTAAATAATTTTATTAACGCTGAGTGATATGGCAGTTTAGGGGAAGGCCTAAAATTTAATTCTCAAATATGTATGCTATTAGCGGTCCTATCGATAATTACTACATACCTAAAGTTATATAGAATTAAATTTCCGATCATTTGTCTTATACATTCTTGCCGTATCGAATATGATGACAGAGGTATTCGTTAATTTATAATTTTGTTGCTAAGTCCATATCATCACCGAGCCACAAGATAATGGATAAACAGAATTTAATGAAAATCGGTCTGTAGAGTCGGGGAATAAGAAACTACAGTTTAGGCTCTAAATAATTTTATTCACCCTGGACGAAATGGTAGTTCAGGCGAAGGCGCCTAAAATATAATTTTTTGTATGTTCTTGGTCGTATCGAAAAGTACTAACTTATATAAAAAAAGTTATAGAGAATACCATTTCCGATCATTTATGTTTTATTCAGTTTTACCGTACCGACGACGGTAATAGTAGTATTTCAGACTGGAAGGAAACTAAATCTGGGGGCCTACAATATCGAAAGCTCATGAAATCGATCAACAATAACATTACATGGACCATTGCTTGTTGTGATGTTCTTTGTCGTTTATGCTGCCACTCATCTTCGATAGATGAGGCTACTGCTGCGTACCTAGTATGACAGCCTGTCTGAGTATTGGCGGGAAGTAGCTAGGGAGTTGGATAACTTTCTTCTTTAGCATGCCATTCCTCTGGTTCATACATTTTCTGATACTGCTGGTACGTAACACACTGGTTCATCATAGTATTCCAGCTATTCGACCCCTATTCTGAGGCGCTGATTGGAATGTTCAGTGTGCAAACTTAACAGAATAACAGAGTGGAAGCGTAGTACAGTTCGTTAAAAGTGAGAAAATGTGTGGTTTTTCATTTAATCGCAACATTCCTACTGACGCCATTATAATGATATGTGTTGATTTCAGTCGGGAAAACCACTCTTTCTGATGTTGTAAAAAGGCTTATGGAGAGTGAGTGTCTGCCATTATAATGAAAATTCTACAACTTGATTGTAACTGATGGTAGGCAACAGGGCCTACCATTAACATGAAAATTCCCTAAACCAGTCTTCCATGAGAAAAGACGTATGGTGAATTCCCCGTCGCGTTTCTAGAGTAATGTTAAGAACTATGCAATTTAATACAATCTTACTCACAACGTGTACACTACCTAATCAAGAATTCCGCAGTGAAACACAGGTTAATCAGTTAGTCCTCTATATAACACTAATCATAAAAAAAATGGAAGGGATCCTGCGCTTCGAAAATGAAGGTGTCGGCCAAAGAAAGCCAAAGGCCGCGAAGGGCGTGAAAATGAAAGACTCCCTAGGCCTCGAGTGCTTTAATACTGTCGGGATCGGAAAAGAACAAGACTTGATCAAGAGAGGTCGGACAGGGTATATGAAAGTAAGGATCCTGGTGCAAGTAAGTGGAAGCAATGCCAGGACCTTGCTAAGGGCCCCGTGGTCGCCAACCCACGCTCCCAAGTTGAGAGCCCCTGGAGCCTTTCGTCAGCAATACGTGTTTTTATAAAAGTAAGCAGCAAAATACGTCAATACATAAACAACAGTAGTCTGCCTAAGACGTTCTTGAAGAAGTTATTTGTACACAAGCAACGTCTCCAAAATCAGAGGAAATTGGATCAGCTTTAAGTAATTGCACATCATATTCTCTGTCCTTCATCTTCATTATTTTGGTAACTTCTTCTAGTTGTAGCCATATCCCTTCAAAGAAAAGTCGCGTTTCTAATCAAGCAATGTCACTACTTTACATCTATGTAAACATCAAGTAACAATAAATCTCAACAAGTTATTTCCGACAGCAGTGAACCCCCAGACGCTTTATCCACGCGCCGCCACTGGCTACAGGACAACGCACATCCCTCTGTTTTTTTCCGAGAGGAACTGGCAGCAGTGATGTGCGCGAATGACGTGTGGAATCGCGAGAATCTGTTCCTACGACTCAGAGGTCGCACTCAATGTCGCATGCGAGGAATCTGTTCTTCGATGACGTCACCAGTGTGTGCTGGGCGCACTCACTAGAGTGACTCGTCCTTATATCAGTGGGGCAAAATCGAACGTGCAGTATTTACTATTTCTCTTGTGTACAGCAAGAATGATTTAACACATATTTAAATTACATGTCTTATTGGTTGTCATGATGAATTATGCCACAAAATAGTGAAATAAAAGTTTAACCCGGTCCTCTGGAAATCACATTACACATTTCGACACTGGGTGTAGCAATCGACATTGTTAATTGTGCTTATACTGTATTTTTCTAATGTGGTTTTTGAATATCGCTAGTATAAACGTATAAAGTCTGTCGAATTAAGTCAGATTTTTAATAAGTACAGAACTTGTATCGTAGCATACGTGAATTCCGTTACATTTAATTCGCAATAAACATTTAGTACTACTATCCGACTCATTAGTCAGCATTGAGGCATTGAGGCCTTTGGTTCAGGGGTCCCGGGTTCGATTCCCGGCCAGGTTGGGATTTTAATTGTCTCTGGTTCTTTTGGCCCGAGGACTGGGTGTTTGTGTTTGTGTTTGTCCTAACACTTTCCTCTTCATGTTCAGGCTACACACTACACTACCAACCACCACAGGAACACGCAATGTTGATTACATCCCTCCATGTAGGGTTGGCGTCAGGAAGGGTACCCGGGCCAAGTCCACATGTGCGATACACTTTGCACCTGCGACCGCAAAGGTGTGGGAAATGTGGTAGTAAAAGAATAATAACATGTCATACTACTGCTAAATATTATTATGAGAACTTTCTTTCATCATCTCAATATCGAATCTTTCGTAATCTTTTGGAGATAAGCTTCTCAAATGGGTATTACACGACGTAGACAGTGGACGATTTAGTAGGTGGTCTGCAGGACTTCGTCGTCGCCCCCCCCCCCCCCGCGGTTCTTCAACACAGGCAATTTACACGAAGCAACATTACATATTCAATAGGGAATTATTGCCAATCCGTTCTGCGAGTTCCTGTAACACTTGATTTTAATCTCCGGAATAGTGCAATAATTGAATGCTTCTCTTCACATGATAATGTATGATTCCACTTCCCTCTCTTGGGACTGCCAGGACATGGCTCTGTTACCTGGCCGTAAGGCTTTGCATCCGCCTCTCCCTCCGTGTTTGCTATAAGGCGCCCACCAACCCCACTCTAGCGGTCTGCATGCGTTGCAGACCACTGTATCTTATTATTTGTTGTCCACTGATCGCGATAGTAGAGCTCTAACAACATGAGTATTGTTAGTGCAGTTTTTAGAAACTATCAAACTTAACAGTTCAACCCTAAATGAAAAGTGTAATATTAGAGCTCGAGGAAGATCTAACCCAGAAATGAAAATCTCCCAGACTGGTAAAAGCCGTGACAAAGAGTACACGAGAATTTTCAGTCCAGATATGTAAACATGAATGGTTGTGTGGGTGCGAAGTTCAAAATGAACTCTTTTGTTTCCCGTGCCTTATTTTTGCAAGTGCCAGTGAAGGAGTAAACAGTGCGTGAGTTCATGCAGGAGTTCGTGATCTGAAGTGATAAAATAAAGATACGTGAAAAATCAGAAAAAAACATGTGAACAGTGTGCTAGACTTAGCTCTTCTAGGTCCCGTAGATGTGCACCAGGGTTTAAATAAGGCCTATGAGGAATCTCTACAGCGTCATAACAATGAAGAAAGCAAAAATCGGCAAGTACTATCCAGAATAATAAACTTTAGTAAGTTTTGTGGGTCAAACGATCTGGCGTTGAGAGGACATGACGAGAGGCCAGACTCCGAGAATCCTGGTATATTTCTAAATTTAATTAAATACACGAGTGAACTAGACTGTTTTAAGTCACATCTAGAGAGTGCTTCTTGTTTCAAAGGAACATCGAAAATGATCCAGGAAGAATTGGTGCGGTGTATGCTGGAGGTATGCAGAGAGGCTATTTTGGAAGAGGTATCAGAGACTGAATTTTTAGCAATCATGGTTGACAAGACGATGGATGTGTCGAATGGATTTCAGCTTGTTCTTGTGCTAAGGTACTGTGATTCGCAAGGTAATGCTGCAGAACGGTTTGGGGGATTTTTTAATTCTTCTGGTCAAAATGCAGAAGCTATTTCCGAATGTATTCTTTCCCAGCATGGCGTTATTCTGAAAGATAAAAATGAACTCATTGCCCAGACGTACGGTGGCGCGTCTGTTTTGAGTGGTGACGTCAGTGGCGTGCAGACGAGAGTTAAGGAAGTGTAACCGAACACCCATTTTATCCATTGCTTCGCACACCAACTTAATTTGATAATGGAGAGAGCTGCTAAGCAAAACACGAAAGCAAGGATATTTTTTGCAAAATTGTCTTCCATACCGGCATTATATTCCCGATCACCCCAAAGAGCGTCTTGTTTTAGATTCTTGTGTGGCTAAACGGATACCTGCTGCTGGAGCCACAAAATGTAATTTTAAATCTAGAACTGTCAATACTGTATTCGAGGACTTTAATAGATTACTTTGTACTGCTGATGGAATCTGAGTTTTCAAGTGACATCACAATCGGAGAAGC
This sequence comes from Anabrus simplex, assembly GCF_040414725.1. Taxonomy (NCBI): domain Eukaryota; kingdom Metazoa; phylum Arthropoda; class Insecta; order Orthoptera; family Tettigoniidae; genus Anabrus; species Anabrus simplex. The sequence continues at coordinate 278,413,680 of NC_090265.1, forward strand.
ATCGGCTTTGTACAAGTACCTTCATGATGAAGAGTTCAACTTCTGGATGAAATTCTTTCATCATATCATGCCTCATGTTGATATTTTATACAATCAACTTCAAAATCGGCAGGCAGATGTAGCAAAAATTCGTTGCTATGTTTCAAACTTCGTTAAAACTCTTAATGATGTGAGAAATACAACACTGGACTCCAACGAAAATTCTGAAATCGGAAATTTAAACAAACGACGCCATGTTCACGAAACTGCGACAAGAGTGTCCGCGGCCAAGGAAGTATGTGATGTTATCATAACCCAGGCAAATAGCCGGTTTCAATTTACAAATCATCTCAAAGTGTCAACTCTGGTGATGCCATCAAATCTTTCTTCCTTCAAATCAGATTTTCCTGAGAAAGACGTAAATGACTGTCATTTCCTACTTTTGACAAAGAAAAACTAAAAACTGAACAATCTGTTTCATACTCCAGAGAAGAATTCAGATCACTGTCTGGTGCTATCCAGCTGTTTCAGTTCATCATCTCGAACAATCGTCAGTTATCACTTTCAGAAGTAGTGAAACTTCTTCGCATTGAAGCAACTCTGCCAACCACCACGAGTGAACCAGAAAGGTGTTTCTCAGCCATGAAGAGGATAAAAACGTACCTCCGCAGCACTATGAGTGCAGAAGGACTGACAGCTCTAGCAATGCTGTCAATGGAAACTACTTTGATGAGAAATATACCAAATTTCAATGAGAAGGTTATCAACATATTTTCAACCTACAAGTCTCGCCGAATGCAGCTTATCTATAAATACGGTAAAATTCAGTAATTATACATGCAGCCCCCCCCCCTCCTACTGTTAAATTCACGAGCTGCCACTGCACGTAGTAAAGTCATTAAGTTCGTGGAGTGGCTACGTAGTGTCAATACGGTACACTGCAGTAGATAGGTTGTACCAACGGATGCCATATGGTTACTCCTTTCATTTCTTGCGTAATAACTCTTTATCTGTGGTGCAGTCTAATTTACGCTGCTAAAAATTAGTTAAGGTGGTCTCTTTAGAGCAATTGTATTTTGTTGAAATAATAGTATTATGCCTCCGTGGCTAAGACGGCAGCGCGTCGGCCTCTCACGGCTGGATGCCGCGGTTCAAATCCCGACCCCACCATGTGAGATTTGTGCTGGACAAAGCGGAGGCGGGACAGGTTTTTCTCCAGGTACTCCGGTTTTCCCTGTCATCTTTCATTCCAGCAACACTCTCCATTCTCATTTCATAGCATCTATCAGTCATTAATAAATCACTTTGGGAGTGGCGACCCCATCTTAGTAACAGCCTATATCTGATTCATTCATTACATCCCTGTCCCGGTCAAAGACTGGAAAACAGGTTGTAGGTTTTCATTTTCAGTAGTATAATGTTATGTTATAATCCCTGTTCAAGTTTTGATTTGTTGACAATTCATACAATTTGATTCGTTTCAAACGGAGAATAATATATCCTGGTCAAATTACAGGAGTATATAAATCCAGGATACTACAATGAGAGCAGGCATGGCTTGTAGAGTAACTTGGTTATAAACCAAAACTAACTCACATTACAGTACACATTCGTGCTGCACGTGTTTACGTGTCTACATCATAGATGGTGCTACTAGTTCCTTGGAATCGATTCCGGAATCGGGTACCCGCAACTCATCACTAACTGGCAAACAAACAGGTCATAGTTTTACCGGTTTTACCCAATGAGCTAGAATATAATACATAGATTGACTATCACGCTGCCATCTTTGAAGAAAGTTGAACTGGTGACCACCATGTCTTAAATGTACCTCAATAGGCGGAGCGCTGTGGGAGCGAGTGCGGAACAATACGGGAAATAAGACATTTTCACACATATCTTATTCATTAGGTATAACAGTTAAGAGATTGAGTTGATGAAAATATCGCATGGAAAGCGTAACTATTTGATGCGTGTAAATTTTCCTTAAGCAGAGGCTCCCTACAGAATCGTAATGTACTGTAACTAGAAACAAAAGAAACAAAATGCGTAAGAGTTTGTTTTTTCTTGAAGAGATATATATATTAATAAAAATTATTAAATCAATGATTATTTTGTCGCAAAGATGTGGAGATATCTGCACATCTCCAATTCATCAACATGCAGAAGAGTGTAGGCCTACGGTACAATATTTCAGAAAATTACACACTTGAATGAATTATCATACATTTCAAAAGGCAACCTTTCTAGGTTACTTTTTCATAACATCGGCTGGAAATAAGATTTACAGTGAACAACTTGAATCTTGTATTGATCTATTAAGTCACATTTCTCGATTCGAAACAGGTCTCTCGTTCAAAAGAACCATACGTATTTTCTATCTCTGATTCATTGCCCCAAAAGTATTAATTTCATGCACGAGTACATCTGCCATATGGTTACTCCTTTCAGTTCTTTCGTAATAACTCTATATCTGTGGTGCAGTCTAATTTACGGTAAAATACTGCTTTAAGAGAAATTGTCATGCTGGCATAATGGGGTTTTCTCACTGAACTCGGTAGCAGTAAATAGATTATCGTTATTATAAAACAACTGCCAAGTAACTGACGAGGGAATTTCAGTCTGTAACTTGAACATACGACAGTGACTTTTTGTCTGAACACGTTTTCAGCCAAAGACAATTTCACATCGTGAGCCGGATAAAGAGACTGTATTTCTACGCAAGAAGTACGTTCTTTTCTGCGGAATACTGAGCAAACATGACTGTCGTGGCTACTTGCTATGTACTCAACAATAATTTCAGAGTACTTAGTGAATGACTCGTAATGTGTAGCGCAGCAATCAAGATCAGTAGAGTTGATGTCACCAGAAGGAACTGTAGTACAAAGATAAGAGAAGCATCGCTTCCTGTCGATGGGCCAATCTGTCCCTGTAACCACTTGATGTATGCTAACTGAATTACTGAATTGCTCCGCATTGGTATTGTTTCTGTTTCCTCCCATATTACGTACGGATGAGAAGAGCTATTCCAAATGGTCGGTTATGTCTTGGGCAACATTAGCTAAACACCCGACCCCGTAGAGAAACGGGACATAGGCTGGGCGCACAAATACAATGATCTTCAAATGTTCTGAACAGAGAGTATTTAGCAGCTTCGGATACCACTTGTCTCTCTTCGTGTTATTCACCCACTGCCTTGACATATATGCGAGATTACTCAGACAGCTGTTGTCGTTAGGTGGTACATTTACATAACGGCGGCTGTAGTATTGCTTGACTCCGACCGGAGCGCTAATCGAGCTGCTATATTCACTCTTATGTATATATATTCTAGCTCGTTGGTTTTACCAATCCCACACGATACGATTTTTTCTCTTTGCCCACTGCGTGGCGAAGACTGGGTATCGATTGGGTATCGGGTCGTTTGAGGGCATTCATTCCAAGGCTCTTCTTGCAACCTGATCGAGAAGTATCAAGACGCGTTGGCATCGGTGAGACAATTTGGAAAGCCTGATTTCTTCATTACCTTCACCTGCACTCCCAAGAGGCCAGACATTCGTAAGTAGCTTGATTACACAGGTGAGACATGCTACCGTCCGGATTTTGTGACGCGCGTGTTCAGTGAGAAGGGTCGCAATCTGAAGGTAAGTCGTTGAGACAGTGTATGTCAAAGTAAAAAACGTTATCTACACTATTGAATTTCAGAGGTGATGACTTCCTCACTCTCATGTCATGCTAACACTATATAATGAATATAGTTTATTATATATTTATCCCTATGTCTTAGTATATATTATATAAATCTATATTTAATATATAATATGTAGATATATATATATACCCCCTACAATGCTAGAAATATCTATAATAACTATAAGAGCTGCACGGACTAAACCTCTTCGTCACAGGTTGGCTACTAACATGATGCACACACATCCCACTGTGGGGTGGGGGATACAGGTGAAGAATACACCCACGGTATCTACTGCCTGTCGTAAGAGGCGACTGAAAGGGGCGCCCAAGGGATGATCGAATTAGAACCATGAGATTACTTATAATTAGTACCATCACGCGGGGAACACCATGGGTCACATTTACTTGCGCGTAATACCGCTATGTTAGCTACACAATAGGTTTCTGATTATTAGCGACAGTGTGTGACACCATGGGTCTGCCTTGCCTATGATTAGTACCCACTATGTGAGGAACACCACGGGATGGTAAGAGTCCCTTGATTAGAACACCTATGTGAGGAACACCATAGGTCTGGGTTACATGTGCGCATTACATTACCTGTGAGAAGTACCATAATGTGTGGAATACCGCGAATCTACGCTACTTCTGATTAGTACCGCAACATGATACGTACCATGGTTCTACTTTCCTAGCGATAAGTACCATTATGAGGGGCCGATGACCTACATTTGGACCAGGGGCATTGCGGGTCGGATCCACCGATTGTTTTAAATTCATATCCACCCATTCATTCTTCGTCATCACGTTTTGAATTCTGGTCAGAGGATGATTTTGGACTTTTAAATTGTCATTACATTTTGTCTCATTTCGTACCATTAGGGGCTGATGATCTAGATATTAGGCTCCTTTAAGCAACAAGCATCATCATCAGCCTTACTATCCCTAACTGCTCTATCACTCTCAAGTTCACATGGTTGCCGAAGTGAGCACATCTGTTAAGTCTGACAGGTACAACTACCCGACTCGTGAGCAATTCGACTCACCACGGAAGAGGCTGGAGAATTTCAACAGAATAGAGGTTTAGCATCACCAAAACACCCATACCTCGGTTCAGTCGAAGCTGCATGGCGGTCCTTCAGCTACTACATGAGTCACCATATGAATTATGTCACGCGTGTTGTCCTTCACCTCTCAGATTAGAAGTCAGTCCATTTTCAGCCAGGGCAGCTGATATCGAATGGGCGTAGCGTGGTACGAAACTGTCTCAGTATTTTGAACTGTACAAGAGGGGTGAATTTGCTCTGTCTCTTCTCTACATTGAAATTCCACAACACTATATGGGCACTCAAAGAAAGATTTGGAATGCGAGGTGAGACCGTGACCCGAATCCACACCAGATAGCCAAAGAATGTCGAGCTCCTTCACGTATGACTTATTCTCGCATAGGTTCGCGGAACCACAGGATGAGGAAACATGCGAACCTCGGAGGGAGTCATTTACCCTACACTTCGAGAATCGGTCGTCGCTTAGGCGTAAAAGAAAACCGTGAACAATGGCATCAGATCATCGAAGAACCAGCCTCCCATGCGAGCACACATTCCTGCCGGGAATTCTATGCGGTAATCCTTCCAACCAATAACTCTTCTTATTCCCTCGAGATGTGGAATCTACTTCAGGAGTCTCTATGTGAGGATTTCATTCGACGGCACGGAGGATAAATTGGAATCAATCAGACTGTAATTGAGATTGATGATGTACTCCACAGCCATCAAACTTACTGTCAGACTCTACGAATTTCTGAACCAAACTGCGTAATCGACATTGAACTTGAAATCAATCGCCATAAGGAGAAAAATAAATATGATGATTTCTGTCGAGATGCCAAACAGGAGCAGAAATTGATAATTGATCTGGTGGTTGCTGCCGTGGACTCACCAAAAGGCCTCAAGGTCTTCTAACTTGATGCTCCAGCCTGCTATGGAAAGATTCGGAAGCTGACTTTGATCGCTTTCCTCCGGTCAGAATGTCTGATGATTCTCTCTGCTGCATACACGGGAATCGTATCTAATCTTATACCCGGTGGATGGACCATTCACAGTCTCTCTGATCTACGTGTCCAAACGACTTCAGTTTCAAGCCACGAACCACACAAGAAATATATCTCAACAAGTTAAACTCATAAAAATAGGCGAATGTTCGACAACTCCAGATGCCGTTCTCTCAGTAATTGATCAACTCTCAGAGATTTGGCTGCTGAGTCTGGCATACTCTTCGGTGTTTAAGTTGTTATGATGAACGGAGACTTTTACCAGACCCCCCTGGTTGTGTGCTACATGCTAGAAGAGCGTGAATTGACGTGTCGTCGCTCAAGGGCAGAGATTATTTTTTTTCTAGGGGCTTTACGTCGCACCGACACAGATAGGTCTTATGGCGACGATGGGATAGGAAAGGCTTAGGAGTTGGGAGGAAGCGGCCGTGGCCTTAAATAAGGTACAGCCCCAGCATTTGCCTGGTGTGAAAATGGGAAACCAAGGAAAGCCATCTTCAGGGCTGCCGACAGTGGGATTCGAACCCCTATCTCCCGGATGCAAGCTCACAGCCGCGCGCCTCTACGCGAATGGCCAACTCGCCCGGTCAGAGATTAGGTAAAAACATGCGAGTAAATACTGGAGAGGATGATTTTGCTTTCTTTATTCTGAAGATTGGACGCGGTATTCTTTGCCACACAGGACACTAATTTCATATTCTTCCTCAGTTCGTTGGCCAGGGCGATATTGTGTAATTTGTGTCCTTTAACGACAGCGTGATCATTGACAGAGTGATCGCATCGAAGAATAAAGACCGTGCTGAAATCAACCAGCAAGTCCTTGTACTCTTGCCCGGCGAGTCTTGCAAGAATCTTTCATTTGACAAGATCATCAGTGATGAGTGTGGCGTCGAGCTTCAGTATCCGACGAAGTACCTCAACTGTATCGAGGCATCGGGTCTACCACTCCATCGTCCCCATCCAAAGTTCAATGATATCGGCATTCTGAGGTGGTATTTGAACACTGCCAAGGGACTCATTAACGGGAACCGCTTGACAGTAACCGCCCCTTTCGAAAACTGTCAAGCATGTGATATTGGCTGGCCACTCTAAAGACAAGAAGGTTCTAAACCCACGAGTCAAATTTTCACCAATAAAAGGACTATTTCCATACCAACTTGCGCATTGTAGTTCCTCCTTCTGTTGGCCTTCACGATGACCTCATTCGCTCACAGGGCCAGTCAGTCTCTCTCTGTCTGTCTGTCTGTCTGTCTGTCTGTCTGTCTCTTGGCGACCAAGGGGGCCTTAGCTGAGTCCTAGTATTGCTTCTGCTTACTTTTGCCAGGCTCCTCAGTTTCATCTATCCTCTCCGACCTCCCTTGGTCAAATTTTGTTCCCTTCCGACTCCGACGCTATTAGAGCATTTGATGGCTACTGAATTTTCCATTTTCACGCCTTTCGTGGCCCTTGTCTTACTTTAACCGATATCTTCATTTTTAAAAGTGTCGGATCCCTTCCATTTTCTCTCTGATTAGTGTTAAGGATGGTAGCCTATTTGTACTTCCTCTTAAAACAATAATCACCACCACCACCGTTCTCGGGCTGGTATTTATCTCCCAAAGCCGGTATTCACGCACGGCCAACTCTATGTTGCCTCAAATAGTTTTTAGGATGGTGTACGACTTTTCGTCGCTCAAGGAAAAGATCAAGGAGTTGCCGCAGACGGTTCCATTCGACCCGAGAATGTGATCTACTACGAAAACTTTCAACGATTTTTTCTATACTAAATACAAATAAGGGTTACATAATCTTTTTGCCATTTCATGCAACTTTAATTCAATTTCAGTGTTTATAACATTGATGCTATATGACTTTAATTTAAAGCCTTTTAACATATTTCTTGTTGAATTCGGCAACTGGTTTAATAATAATAATAATAATAATAATAATAATAATAATAATAATAATCCTTCCTTCAGCAGGAATGCTGTTCCTCATGGTGGTGGTTTCCTTCGTTATCTTCATATACGAGGGTCGAGTAGGTCATGGCAACTATTTTTTTCTCCCGAACAGGAGAGAAAACGGAAAATCTAAAATATCCATTTGGAAATATAGGGCATGTACTTACGCACATTGCCTGAAGACTTCAGGAGATTCTCGTAGGAAAGTGACGGAACACAGGCATTGGTATAGACAGCAAATACACAAGACTACGTACAAAGGACAGGTCTCCACTGGTTACAGACCTTCGAAATAATCAGCCAAGGTTTCCACTGTGCGTTGCCAGCGGTAGGGCAGGCGCTGAATACCATTCACTGCATGTGTGGGCGAGGCAAATCGGCAGTTAACACTCTACCCCGTTTGAACGTCTCCACCCACCTTGCCACTGTTCTATAAGGCATGGCATGCACACTTAATGCTTCCCGCAGCTCTGCATGGTATTAGCGTGCATTTCTGAGGCGGAGAACTGCTATTTTAATATATGATCGTTGCTCCTACTTGTTGACTTCCATTTTGTGACGCTCTCACTCACACCCTGAATTTGGGGGGCATGCTTAGACCCACATTGTTGTTTACGTACACCATCTAGTGGGATCATACGCAAGTACATACCGTACGTTTCCAAATGCACATCTTAGATTTTCCGTGTTGTCTCCTGTTCGCGAGAAAAAAAATATAGTTGGGCCCACGAGAGTTGAAGTCTGACGTTTAGCGCCACCGGCGAGAAACAGTTGACTAACTCTGCTCGAAAATGGTCCGTTGCTATGGCAACGATAAGAGATGCCACATTGAATGAAGCTATCGCCACGTGGGTTGGCATGCTCTCAGCCGCTTTTGTGATATTATTCGGAGTAATACTGTGTTAACTGTGTTAATTGTTGCTGTTTTTTAAAAAATAATTTAAGTGCTGGTTTCCTGAATATTATTTTCGTTAGTTAATTTTTTTGTAAGTAAATTAGTGGCCAGTTGTATAGTTCTATCGTCTATTTAACATGTGCATTTGTTGAGGTTATTGTCAGTTTAGTGAATGAAATCTCATACTTATCGGCAATGACGTGTTCTATCTTAAATGCCAAAATTATTAGCACGAGCTTAGGAATGGATCAAAGGTTATTGCATTGCATTAGGCCACATAGTTGATACAATATTCAGCTTGTATGAAGGTGTGATATGCTGCAGATGGAAGTAACTATGACAACACAGCGTACTTCGTAGTTACTGCTTGCGCCGCTCAAATGTCACACTTCAACTCTCGTGGGCCCAACTATAGTTGCCATGACGTATGACTCGACCTACGTACCATACAAAGAAGTACGTAAAATTGATGCTCGGGACATCCTGTTAAATTAAAAACTATTTCGTCGTCCATAGAATAACGAAACGTTCTTTCTCTTCACGTTCAGATGTATGATTGCATGGATTTACAAACGTCTGCTTGTCCTTCATGTGTTCCGTTTCTGATATAATAACCACACCAACATCACATACTCGAAATCAAAATCCATTGAAAAATGCGTGTACTAGGGCCTCGTCAATATCCCGCCACGTGCGTTGTCAAGTTCACCTCTTAGCTTCAACTCAGATCGCTCCGTGAGAACATTTCGCATCGTTTGCTTTCAGTCTTCCCATTAGGATCAGGCGCGCTACTACGGACGTACTCACGTGACCTCGCAGTCGCGTGTTGTCTCTTCCGGTTAGCGAACAGCCGTGCACTGTTAACATCTGGAGAGCACGTGTTGTGATTTGGACTTGTCCACATACGTGTTCTGTCGTAAGTGAATGCCCTGTAGATATTATAAATACTGGCAATACGTTAGCGCATGTGTAAAAGGAAAGAAAAAAAGGTAACGGGCACCTTCCGTCCGGCTCTTGGCTAAACGGCCAGCTGGGTGGCCTTCGGTTCAGACAACCCCGGGTTCGATTCCCGACTTGGCCTGGGATTTTAACTGTGTGTGGTTCATTCCCTTGACCGGGCTAGTGAATGTTTGTGTCCGTCTCAATACAAGTCACCTCATCTATATGCAACACATCACACTACCAACCACCACCACACAAACCCACAACAGTGATTACATCTCTTCACATAGAGCTGGCGTCAGGAAGAGTATACGGTCGTAAATCTGGACAAAACCCTATTCGAAGTGCTGACCCCCAAGAAATTTGGAAGAAGCTTCTCTAGACAGGAGTACGTGAGCTATCCATACAAGTAAAGTTGCTTAACGTAGGAAATCTTACGAGGGCCAATGTTTCAATATGGATAACGACGTAAACACAATCACAAGAAATAAACATAATCTGCAATAATGGAAGCAATAACACTCGTTGTTAAAGCCATTCTATTAAGAAATGTCGGTGAGCATACGGAATACGAGTCGTTCAATTTAAACATTTCGAAAATTAGTCTCAAAACGGGATTTACAGTGGAGAAAACAATCATTGTTATTGTGGTATTTAATAGTGACATAAAGGCCGAAATTAAAGATTTACATACCCCAGAACTTAAAACTGGAAAGTTTTTTCCATATTCTGCATCAGAATTGGATAACAAGAAGATTGTTCCACTGGAAAAGAGAGCTCTAGAGTAAACATAGGAGTCAGAATGAGCAAAGTAGGAAGAGGGTACAAAATAGGAAAGTGCAGAAGCCCACAGTATGCACGACGGAAGTTTTAAAAGTTTACCAGCAATTTCCTCCAGCTTTTTTTCTCAATTTTTAAAATACTGAAATGAAATTTTTATATGCATGTGCATTTTATGGACAAGAATAGTGAGGAAGTATCGATGTCTTTATATACCATATTTAATTTCAGTGTTGCAGTCTATTGCTGATGAAAAAGAAAAGGAAATGCACCCTATTTTTCAGCTGTAGAAATATCTGGTCTCCCCTCCCCTTAATTTAATTTCGAATATGCTTTACTGCAACATAGGCCTATTTTTGAACCATTTTACACTTCACGTCTTTAAAAAACTACAACTAATGAAACTGGTGGGCATTTCTCGATGCCATAGTACAACTTCAACTGTGAGGTTGACAGGTGTTGTGAACATCTGTCAGGTAATGTGCTCCTTGGAGGAAGATTAATTGTAGCAAGGAAACTGTCCTGTAAAAGATTGGATTCCCCCTGCCGAGAAGCAATCCTCTCTTTGGCAGTTCATGTCATTTATCTTGGATGTCCGAAGTTCTGTATTTATCTTTATAGTCGTTGTAATGTTTTCCAAAGAAAGGGTTTTTTCTTTGGCTCTTATTATGAAGCTGATGTATCATCACCGTGCAGTATTCTTCATTATAAAATTACATCTCTATTGTAGAAAAATCTAAAAACGAAACAGATTTATAACATAGATCAAGAACAAATGGCTTATTTAAAGCTTATGAAGTGATTCATTTTAAATCCTGAATTTTATCCAGAGAGTCATAATAGGCAAGGTTTGTGTGTGAAATTTGTGCAATGAATATTTGAAAAAAAGGAAATTCTTCCAAATGCTGCACAACGAAAAACATACTTTTCAGCTGGATGTTGGTGATTATTGTGTTAAGAGGACGTACAATCGACAAAGAAAAGAATGAGCGCTCGGTAATGGATAAGTTCCTCGCAGGTACACTTTCCTCAGAAACAATTGACTCTGTAGATACGTCTGTCATGGATATCCGCAGGGTCTCTGTATCTACATGGGAGGTAAATGATATAATTATAAAACAGCCTGATAAAATATTAAATGCGAGGAACATTCGATGCCGTGCGCTCATCCTTTTTCTGAGCTACTATGTAACTGGAAAACCATTGTCATATGCATTTCAGTGTGTGAGCCATTAGGGAAAGCAGTCTCTGTGTGGAGTTGTTCCTGCACTGTGTCCTATCCCCGCTACCATGTGAAGCGCCGATCGGTAATTGCACTCACTTGATGGCTAACAGTACTAAAAACGGAAGGGGTTGAGGATGATAATTTATAGGCGTTAGGTAAGTTGCTTGTTAAGAGTTGAAACTCATATAATTTCCTATGTATTATACCAGGAATGCCCGTACTTAGCTATCTTGGAGAGCATGGATTTACGCAAGAGGTGTACGGTCCATGCTTGGAATGCCCACAGAGAGAGAGGTTTTGAAAATAAACTTATTAAACAGAACTTTTTGTTTATTTATAAAAGAAGATAAGTTGTATATCATATTTAATGCAATTGGAGTTGGAAAAGAAGCGTGAATGTCCTTTGTGTTGTGCTGGTACTCCTTCCCCACACCATAGCCCCGCTCTCTGTGCGATGGAAGCACGCGAATTCCCACAACGACTAGAAGTTCTGGAAGTTCTAGAAGGTCGCAGACGGTCTAGGAGTCTAAGTTCCAGTGTTCAATTATTCGGTACGATTTTGTACACTCGACTGATTATTGCTGCAGTTTGAAATTAAATTTAATGGTTTGAATGTTTCCCAAGAAGGGAGTAAAGAAACGTGGGTGTGCCGTGTAGAATGCCAATAGAATCTATAACGAACATTTCTTTACTATAACTGCACAATAAAAATAAAGGCCAAAATTCATCTGGAAACGTTTTGAGAAGAAGTTTACTTGGCAGAGTTTTTAATGAAAATTTCACTGGGCACTAGTGATGGGACATTCGATTCATTTTACTGAATCGATTCTTTTGATTCCGTTCACGTTACTGAATCGATACAGTGATCCGATTCACTCCACATTAGAGTCACCACTCCTACTGCATCTGTGTACTATGTACTGGGTAAGACAGCAGCAACAGCATTCAGTGCTCGCTGCTGCCATCTGGTCTTCATACTATAAACTCCTTTCTTAGAAAAAAAAATGCTAGTCACTCTAATACATCGAAGGTTTCCGGACACAGAGAGGATGTCAGGATCAGATTTTCAGTATGCGCCAGGTAATTGAAAAATGCTACGAGAGGAATACGCAGTTGTGTTTATGTGTCGTACATCTAGAGAAAGCATATGACAGGGTACCGAGGGAAAAGATGTTCACTATACTGGGGGCTATGGAATTAAATATAGATTATTAAAATCAATCAAAGGCCTTTATGTTGACAATTGGGCTTCAGTGAGAATTAATGGTAGAATGAGTTCTTGGTTCAGGGTACTTACAGGGGTTAGACAAGGCTGTAATCTTTCACCTTTGCTGTCATAGTTTACATGGATCATCTGCTGAAAGGTATAAAATGACAGGGAGGGATTCAGTTAGGTGGAAATGTAGTAAGCAGTTTTGCCTATGCTGACGACTTGGTCTTAATGGCAGACTGTGCCGCAAGCCTGCAGTCTAATATCATGGAACTTGAAAATAGGTGCAATGAGTATGGTATGAAAATTAGACTCTCGAAGACTAAATTGATGTCAGTAGGTAAGATATTCAACAGAATGGAATGTCAGATTGGTGATGCAAAGCTAGAACAGGTCGATAATTTCAAGTATTTAGGTTCTGTGTTCTCCCAGGATGGTAATATGAGTGAGATTGAATCAAGGTGTAGTAAAGCTAATGCAGTGAGCTCGCAGTTGCGATCAGCAGTATTCTGTAAGAAGGAAGTCAGCTCCCAGACGGAACTATCTTTACATCGGTCTGTTTTCAGACCAACTTTGCTTTACGGGAGCGAAAGCTGGGTGGGCTCAGGAGATATTATTCATAAGTTAGAAGTAACAGACATGAAAGTAGCAAGAATGATTGCTGGTACAAACAGGTGGGAACAATGGCAGGAGGGTACTCGGAATGAGGAGATAAAGGCTAATTTAGGAATGAACTCGATGGATGAAGCTGTACGCATAAACCGGCTTCGGCGGTAGGATCATGTGAAGCGAATTGAGGAGAATAGGTTACCTAGGAAAATAATGGACTCTGCTATGGAGGGTAAGAGAGGTGGAGGTAGACCAAGACGACGATGGTTAGACTCGGTTTCTAATGATTTAAAGATAAGTGGTATAGAACTAAATGGGGCCACAACACTAGTTGCAAATCGAGGATTGTGGCGACGTTTAGTAAATTCAGAGGCTTGCAGACTGAATGCTGAAAGGCATTACAGTCTATAATGATAATATATGTATGTATAAATACCGTAAACCGTGTAATCATAAAAAACACAGAATGCGTTTACAGCACACTGATGAAAGTCACTAAAATCCTAAAACCCCTGTGCGACTGCAGTAGGAAGACTCAGTCCCGCACAGAAACCAGGGAAGAACTGAAATATTTAATGTGCTCACTCACAAAGGAAAACGGATCACGTCCAGTAAAAAAAAAAAAAAAAATCCCAATTACACAAAGGGTATTTACAGGCTCAGCCTAACGCAGTTGAGAAATAACAGTAGTGGTGCTTCCACCGGGAACCAGATACATTCTGTTTTCCCCACTAATTTGATTCAGTGATATTTGTCATAAATGTGTGACATTACATTTACATATAACAAAGCCACTAGAAAATCCTCTGACACATTAAAATTCCGCCAAAAATACTGCTACCCACTAAATGTATTTTTTATCGCTAGAAAGATGTAGAATCCGTCAGATTTAGCGGGAAATCCGCTAAGTTGGCAACACTGCTGCAGACTTGCCTGGAGAGTGAAAGGCCTCCTGCATTCCACGGGGGATTAAATAGATACAGTTATCTCGGGACATCCACAGGAAATGGCCAGTTTTTACCCGGAAAGTACTTGAGAGGTTCATTATGGTTTACTACTTTACTGTGAACTAGCGTTCTTACGAACTGCTGTTATTCAAATTAGTTTTAATAATTTATTTGTGAACAAAAGTGTCCCTTTCCAAACGTAGAAAAGTGGATAGTGAGTGCCGTGTTTTTAAAGAAAAAATGGACTGACGACTATTTTTGTATTGAGAATAGTGAGAAAGTAAAATGTCTGATATGCAAGGAAAATATCTCAGTTTTTACAACATCGAACGGCATTATGATTCCAAGCACAAATTTGTATATAATAAATACGATGGGGTATTACGGAAGGAAAATATTTCAAATTTAATGAAAGGCCTCACCGCTCAAAAACAGATGTTCACGACACAGATCGAGGAAAATATAGCTGCAGACCGCGCTAGTTATAAAAGTTGCACATCTATTAGCCGCGAAAGGGAAACTATTTTCTGATGGGAGTTTGTGAAGAACTGTATACTTCTCTGTAATAGAAGGAATGTGTTCTGAAAAGAAACAACTGATAAATTCGGTCAGCTTTTCGCGGAGCACAATGATCAGAACAGAAGATCTCGGGGCCAGTTTGCGCTCACAACTACGCGCAAAATCTAAATAATTCGAGAGCTTTTCGTTGCCTTTGGATATGAGTGATACAAAAATTGGGATGACTGGAAGAATAAGAAGCGAATTTACTAACAGAAATATTGATATGCCTCTTGAATTACACTGCATTATTCATCAAGTGCTATGTGGAAAAGTATTTAATTTGCAACATGTGTTGAACACAGTGACATCTACAATTAATTATATTCGATTGCATGGACTCAATTATCTGCAGTTCCAGTCATTTCTGGCTGAAATTGATTGTGATTACGGTGATGGCTTAGTCGTGGTAATACAGTATATTGAAACGCTTCTTTCATCTTCGTGAAGAAGTAAGCACATTTATGAACTTGAAACAGAAAGAAGTGACAGACTTTGGGTACGAAAACTGGTTGCGGGATTTACCAATATTCACAGGTTTAACGCAACATTTAAATATTTTGAATAAGGGATTATAAGGGAAAGGCGTGCTTTGAAATGAAGTGTATAGTTACGTGTTAGCGT
This sequence comes from Anabrus simplex, assembly GCF_040414725.1. Taxonomy (NCBI): domain Eukaryota; kingdom Metazoa; phylum Arthropoda; class Insecta; order Orthoptera; family Tettigoniidae; genus Anabrus; species Anabrus simplex. The sequence continues at coordinate 278,429,132 of NC_090265.1, forward strand.
TCCAAAATACATCGAAATTATTTCGACAGCAATTAGAGAAGGGCACGTTCCTACACTTGTACTGAGCTTCCAGAAGCGAACTCAAACAGTTCAGTGCCATATGATCGGTTTATTAAGTTGATCGATCTACTGAAGAATGAGTTTGAAATCAGATTTAAAGACTTTTCTATGAATGCGGAGAAAATCCATTTGCAGTTGATGTCGGTGATGCACCTATGCAACTACAGATCGAATTAATTGAACTTCAGTGTTGTTCCCAATTAAGGGACAAGTTCGCGGAAGGAAATCTTATTAATTTTACAGGGCGCTTAGTAATAAAAAAATTCTGACTTTCTTAAAGTTTGCGAGACAATTCTTGTGCGCGTTTGCGTGTATTTATATTTGTGAACAAACATTTTCAAAACTGAAGTTTATAAAGTCAAAATTACGTTCCTGGATCAGTGATGAACATTCCATTGTGAGGGTGGCTCTGTCAAATCTATCTCCAGACATTTCAACACTGTCACCGCAGGCGAAGGCCCGGACCTCTCATTAACTTGTAAGTTTATCCCAAGTTACAGGGTATTGTTTACTTACCTCAGTTTGTTTTGTTGTTCAGGTTATTGTTTATGTTGCCGAATAGCCGTGTGGGAGCTTGGTTGGTTAATTGGTTGGTGACTGAAGAAGGGGGCACCTGGATGTGTGGTTATATTTGTGTTAGGGAAGGTCTAGGGGCTGGGGGGCGGGGGGTTGGGGGAACAATGTGGCCCCCGATACATTTAAGCTAGCCATACACGTACAGGAAATCCTCAAGGAAAAAGCTTCCGGGATTTCCTTGGGGATTTCCTCAACCGAACCCTCGCCCACACACGGAGAGGAATTCCTTGAGGAAATCCTCAAGGAAAAGGCCTTGGGGATTTTCTTAAGGTTCAACTCCAGGTCAACACAACAGTTCTGTTGACTGATGGTGGTTGGTTGTTCACGTGGTGTTGGAAATAGTTTTCATCATGGTAATTTTTTGAACTCTCTTACCACAAGGAAGGTTCATTCTGGTATATTTGTATAAATTCCGTTGAAAGTTCTCTAGACATGACGATATAGGACACTCCCGACATTACTTCACTTCACAAATCCTCAAGGCCTACTACCGTCAACACATACACGCAGCAAGAGACTGGGAAAATCCGGCCTGCTTGGCCTCAAGGCGGAAAAGAATTTAATTTTGTTCGGTATTTTTGGATCTCTCGCACCCAGCGCGGCCTCTGTCAGTAGTTTTTGGATATTAACCCGATCATGGCTTTCTTTTATACGGGAAGGAAGAGGTCAAATCAAGATCAGCAATAATGCGAAATAATATGAAAATGCAAAGGGTCACAGAGAGCAAGGATGGAAGTACGTCACAACAAGCCGCTGACAGGTAGAGGTATACCCGCTAATGTGTCTCAAAGTCTGAGGAATAATATGAGAGAAGAATAAGAGATCGTCCCGTCCACGGCGGGTACTACAGCTAGTTTATTGTAAAGCTGAGATCTTAGGTTAGCCATACGTGCTGGTGCTCGTTGCAGGGTCTGCTCTATATGTTCTCTCCAGATGGGACATCCGGCCAAGGTTAGGCCGAGATATTTTACTTTGTCATTATTAATAGTAGGCCTAAGACGACGAAGTCCTTGCCTTCTTTTCGTGAAAACAATTGCCTGCGTTTTTTTGTGGCATTGATTTTACTTTTGTTCTGATTGCAATACCCCCTAGAGGTAAAACGATCTCGTATCCTCATCCCGGGGTAGCGCAGCTCTTTTCAGGCACACCCCCAACGGAGGTGACCTGTATGTACCATTCTTAACTTTTTGGCAGTACCGGGAATCGAACCCGTGCCCCCGAGGATGGCAGCTAATGACACTAACCGTTACGCTACGGAGGCGGACAACTCACAGAGGTATAAACAGCTGTGTCGTCAGTGTACTGCTGTAGTTCCACTTCCTGGCGAATTGAAAGTTCATTTTGCATATAGGGCGTACAGTGTTGTTGGGATAGCTCCACCCTGTGGGACACCGGCTTGGATTGACAAAGGGGTGGATTTTTCTTCTTCCATAGACACAAACAATTTCCTATTGGATAAATAGGAAGATATACTTTTGACTACGTAATTTGGAAATTTATACAGGTCCAAAAGTTTTGTTATTAGATTTTCGTGCAAGACGATGTCAAAAGCTTTCTCGGCGTCGAAAAATATCATTGGCTAGCTACGCCTTAGATTAAATAACCGTGTGGCATATTGAACAAGACGCAGCGTTGCAAGAGGGTCACTGCGTTTTGATCGGAACCAAACTTTTCCGGTCTCAGTATTATACCCTTCTGGACACCCCCTATATGCCCCTCTGACCAGAGCATGGGTGATGATGAGCTCCTTCCAACATCTGCCACGGCTATCTGAAAAGAAACATAATATTCACCAAGAACTTACCATCACGTTGACTCTCTTCTCAGGCGCGGCCATTCGTCGATTCCTCGGGCAGGGCTGATGAATAGGGGTGTCCCAAACTAAACTACGGGTCAAGCTAACTATTAAATAATTGTAAATCCCCAGACTGATTCAAATTGAAAGAAACAAGTTTTATTGTTCAAACAAGCAAATTAAAATAAAGCTACATTAAACAAAGATAGTGTAAAGATGGCGTTAATTAAGAATTAAATTAATTGATTAATAAAATTCCAGTAACATAAAGTGTCATAATAATTATCTGTAGTTATCAAATAATTGAGTTACATCATATATAAAAAATTAAAATAAACGACCAAATGTCTTCGCTGCATTTCAAACAGGACGTAGGTTTAGATTAACACTGTCACATATTATACCATAATGTGCTAGATGGAGTAGGAATTGGCAATAATTGAATTGTTGCTGAAATAATGTATTAATTAACACACTGTCATAACACAGTCTAACCTATGATTTACATAGATGTGTAATCTAAGTCTCGTTTAAGACCATGAACACCCACACACATCATCAATTTGACTATGTTACATTATCACGTAGACTTACACTGTTGAATATAATTATTCAATAAATGGAAATCATCAGTTAATGGCTGCTTTAAAATTTTATATAAAAATAAGTTATTGAAGGTAATTTATCAGCCATGATTACATCACATATTTTTGCACTGTGAAGTTATCGGACCAGTCTTAAATTAAATACAAAGGAGTGTACTCATAATAAGTCAGTAGTCAACTCAGCCTCCATTCTAAATGAGACTCACAAGCACCTGCTGCTGATTATGTAAACACACAGACCTGTTTACTTTTCTTTACATCACATACACATACCCATCTAATTCTTACATTGTGAAATGAATTTGCGGCGTTTACCAATTTTAACACTAGAATACATTATATGTTGACCTGACCTTGATGCGCTAAAATTAATGTGACATGTAATACTCGGGATTCTTGCGTTGTCGAGCAAAGGTATTAAGATACTGCAGTCATCTAGTCGACCAAGACCAACGTGTTGTCCATTGAACCTAATCCTACCGCTTAATAACTAGAACTATAAACAAATGAATATTTACAGAAGTTAAGATTCTACAAGCAATGTAGAAATCCACAAATTGGGGTAAGTGAGAGAAAATAAAACTAATCAGCTACACTCTACTATTTACAGAACATGAAGTTCACGACCTTCCAAATTAATTTAAAGTAGCATGAAATTTAAGATTTAAATATTAAGTTTCTACCCAAATATTCGACATTTAGCATCCTTAGGATTGTCTCTGATTATTACACGTAAGCGAGTCTGTCCAACGAAAATGCATGTTTATCGAAATTAATTAATTAAATAATTCTTCTAATTAGAGTTCCCCTGATCAATCACACGTAAGTATAAATTTTAATAGACACAACAATTATAATATTTAATATTGAAATTATTCATCACGTTTACATGTCATTATTGGCAATCACCTTGAGATTTGTGAAGCATTAACTATTTCACCATGAGTCCTCAGATATCGCAACGTCTCTTAAAATAACGTTATGTTAATCTGCATTGTCCTCTTGATAAATGAATAATTCTTACATGGGTTCTTTATATTCACTTGATCCCTCTACACCCCTGTACGTCGATTGCGCATTCAATATTTATTATTACACTCATATATCATCGTAGGATCACTCTTATCATTAGAGTCATCAATATTATTCACTCAATTCACAAATATCTGTCCTTCACTTCCATGACAGGGTTCATTTCACACATTTCGTGGATAATAATGCTCATAATATTCATATGACCGAGCTCGATAGCTGCAGTCGCTTAAGTGCGGCCAGTATCCAGTATTCGGGAGATAGTAGGTTCGAACCCCACTGTCGGCAGCCCTGAAAATGGTTTTCGGTGGCTTCCCATTTTCACACCAGGCAAATGCTGGGGCTGTACCTTAATTAAGGCCACGGCCACTTCCTTCCCACTCCTAGTCCTTTCCTGTCCCATCGTCGCCGTAAGACCTATCTGTGTCGGTGCGACGCAAAACAACTAGCAAAAAAAAAGATAAAGTGAATAATATTTTTTATATATTAATTTCACAATCTCAGTACTACTGACAGGGTCAGGAATAGAATGAATGAAGAATGAAATACCGTTAAAGGAAGAAAATACTACCGAAGGCGAGATCTGTCGTGCTTTTGCGGACAAAGATTAATGGATGGCAAATGAAATGTAGCGAATTTGTTGAATAATGAATGACCAGTGAAAAAAAAAACAAAAAAAAAACTGTCTCACCCTACGTTTCCCCGACATGCACCCCTTATGAAGCGATAGGGCTCAAGAATGAACCATAGCTACTGCCAAAGAAAGGAAATCGTGTGCCCTGGCGAGGCCTGTCGCGTCCCCCTGGGTATAAAAGATTAATAAATGACAAATTAAACGTTTTAAACGGTGATGCTGATATAAATATGAAGAAATAAACTGTCACATTCTGAAACACGAAACTTCCCTGTGGAATTCCCAAACAAGACCTCTAGTTTCTAGAATGATTAATGACCACGGTGCAAGTTTTACTGATTTTAACACGGCGCAACTTTTACTCGGCGCAACTCATACGACACCGTCCACTGACTTTGGTCAGGCGAGCTGAAATGTTTGTCTAAGTTACCTGGTTTCCGCGAATATTTCTACCTGCTACTGGATTGTAAATTCCATCCTGGCAAGTTCTGCCGTTGCATTGTCTTTACTGCAGATGACACTGAACTGCGGTCGAAAATATTATTATTATTATTCCTCTCACTTGGTAAATGGTAAGAAATCGAACTAGATATGCGTAACTACACACAGTCCATGATTGTGAAAGACGCCACAGTTCATAGGATAAGATAATTGTCTCTGGAGAAATATATTTACATCTCGCGGTCAAGTGACAGTTTCTCATGCTATTAATAAAATGTTCAATTCATAAACCGATCCAGACAACATTTCAAACAGCTGAATAGAAGGCCGAATAATGTATCTCGCCTACGGATGTGCAGGAAAGTTTATGCTGTTCATGGCAAAGTTTATACTAGTCTGTGTTACGATTGACACTCACCTCTCCTTTCAGTAAATTGCTCTTACCGAGCTCGATAGCTGTAGTCGCTTAAGTGCGGCCAGTATTCAGTATTCGGGAGATAGTAGGTTCGAACCCCATTGTCGGCAGCCCTCAAGATGGTTTTCCGTGGTTTCCCATGTTCACACAACGCAAGTGCTGGGGTGTACCTTAATTAAGGCCACGGCCGCTTCCTTCCCACTCCTAGCCCTTCCCTGTCCCATCGTCGCCGTAAGACCTATCTGTGTCGGTGCGATGTAAAGCAAGTATCAAAATATATATATATATATATATATATAATTGAATGCTTATTGTTTTACATATATAATACGCCGAAATTCGCGATCTGACTCGTTTTCTGCGATAATCAAGATGGCGGCACAACCTAGCACACGAAGTATGAAATTTGGCGAACTTATAGCTTTTCGCCTCTAACCGACGGAAAAATTCCAAGATGATTAATTTTTTCACTTTTTACCCCCAAAGATATCGGAATATGGAGGCAATTTTAATGACTGTGCAGACATTCCTTTTGAAGTATTTGTTGGCTAAACGGTAAGTCGTATCACAAAACGGATGGCACAGTCTCCGTTCAATTTGGAGTGATCTACAACTTTGAGCTTATGACTGTTTGTCGTATCTCTCTCCCTTATACGTTAGATTTGGCCGTTTTTTCTGGATTGTTCGTAAATTTGGTGATTTTTACGAGTATATTTAATCTTTTGACACACTTATAGGAAAGGCAGGATCATCAAGTTTGGTGCGCACATTGGCACGGTTAAGGGCCATATGTGGACCAAATTTCATGATTCTAGCTTATACAAAATTATGCAAAAATAATGTAAAGCCTTAAAAAGTACCCAAATATCACCCTATTCAAATTTGCGAACTAACTTTACCCTCCGTATATGGAAGATACGAGGAAATGGTTTAGGAACAAACATGTAGAGCGATAAAAGAGGCGTCTGATGGCGTAAACCGTTTGTCAATATCATGTTTAGTTTACGAGTAGTGAATCTCGAAGTGGAGGTCTGCACTTTTAAACGTGCTCATGCTTATCCGTCATATATATATATATATATATATATATAAAAGCAAGTCGGTCTGGAGCGATGTATATATAAATATTTTAAAATGAAAATAGACGTGAATTAATGAGGCACTTCCAGAAATCTCAGAAATTTGAAACTTGGTACGGGAGAAGTTGATGACCGCAGGATCCCTAGAAAAATCTAAAATTCTCAAAATTTCCTGAAAGGGGCATCCTGGGGGCCTCAAATTGTGTGCTCAGCAGAAAAACGCAGTCGTATAATATATCCAAAGCGACAACCTATAGGTTTGGTGGGCTTAGAAAATTTTCAGGAATTTCCGAATTTTTATCCCCCGTCCCCCCAAATCAAGATGGCGGCATAGCCTGCCACACGAGGTAGAAAATTGAAATTTGGCGAAATTATAGCTTTTAGCCTCTAACCGACGGAAGAATTACAATATGTTCTAATTTTTCACCTTTTACCCCCGAAAAATTTCGAAATACAGGCGCAATTTTAATGACTGTGGAGACATTCTTCTTGAGGTATTTGTTGACTAAACGGTAAGTCGTATCACAAAACGGATGGCACAACCTCCGTTCAATTAAGAGTGATCTACCACTTTGGTCCTATGACGTTTCGTTGTATCACTATTTCTTATATGTTAGATTTGTCTCATTTTCTCAATTATACCTACATTTTGCTCGTTGTATACGTATAATTCGTAGTTCGAATATCTTATAAGAAATATAGAAACATCTAATTCAGCACGAACATCGGCCCACCCAGTATCCATACGTGAGCCAAATTCTATGTTTGTAGCTGTCATATTAGTACCCGAGAGTAATCCAGTGTGAGAAAACCTTACCCAAATTTCACCCTATTCAACGTGTGTAACTCATTTTCACCCATAAATAGATGAGACAGGAGAAAATATATCAAGACCAGCCATTTAGACCGCTAAATTAGGTGTCTTACGGCGCAATCCTTTTGTCGCACCAGTGAATCTCTAAATGAAGGTTTGCAATATTGTAAACATGCATATACTTCGTATGTCGATCTATATACTGTATATTCATTGAGGTCGATTTGTAGCAATGTGGAAATGGTGTGCTTGTCATTAATATTAATATTTAAATTGATAGTGATTCTCAGCAGGAGGGCGTCTGCTATTGTAATCATTACTGTCCACATCGACTTTGACTGGCAGTAGGAATGTGATCCTTCTCCAACTCCTTTGTTACTAGCATTAGGAAGGAGGGACTAGCATTGTAATTAATAATTCCCTTCTCGATTTGACTGGCAGAAGTTAAGAGAGCATGCAATTTTGTTAAGAACTCCCCTAACCGATTGTGTTTGGGAGTAGGCATATGTGCTCGCCATTATGAACAAATTTACCCATCTAAAATGTGACTGGCATTAGGCATAGCGGCTATTGTAATGCAAACTCACCAACTCGGTGTGACTGTCATTAAGAAAAGGGGCCTGTCATTATAATGATAACAGCACAATTCATTTTTGACTGGCAGTAGGGAAGGTGCCTGCTATTATAATAAAATCTACTCAACTGTAATCTGGAAGTAGGAAAGGGCGCCTGCCATTTAATGAAAACTCCCCAAAATCGACTATGGCCTCCCATTGTAATGAAAATTTACCTACTCGATTGTGAATGGTAGTAGGCCAGTGAGCCTGCCGTTATCATCACAACTCCGCAACTCGCACTTTACATTGGAAACAACCTATGGGATCGCTAAATGACATGCAATTTAAAAGTATCTTATTCACTGCATGTAGGCCTACAGTAAATTAATTGATATCCGTATACAATGTAAAATACCGTAGCAAAGCACGGGTACTTTCGCTAGTTTTTTAGGAATAAATAAAGAATATATTCTCATGCTTTATTATATTTTATTTACCTAAAATTCTTAGCCCATATCCCTAGGATGTTTTCAACATTGAGTTGCTTTCCTGAAGGGCTAGAACTGTGATTTTTGTCAGTTGTTCATAAACAATTAATAGCACTATGTGTAAAATAATGACATTTTAGAGACAACAGTTCGCCTAATGACTATCATACTATTTTTCAAGTTGTTGTGGAGAGCTACACGTTAACTCAGACCTTGATATCTGATTCAAAGAGGTATTTTTAAACAGTGGAAATCATGGGGATGTTTATTTTAATGTTTTGAAAATAAAATTTGAAGAACCTGGCAATTTCTGTGACAAGTGCGTATGTGTGGTGTAGACTTAGTGAGTGTTGTGTCCAAGATCTTTCATATTTTGTAAAATCCTTTTTTATCCTCAAATCATTGAAAATATAATGTGCACAAACAAGCACAAACCAATGGCATTATTCTGAGGGAGACAATAATTCCCCTAGTGGTCGAGCAGTTTACAATGTGTAATATTCCTTTAGAGCGTTTATTTGTGCATTTGTATGTAATTTATATAATATAGTTTCCTCGATACGTTTTTAAAGACTTATTATTGAATTTATTTTGTCATATTATGATAAACAATATCGTATCGGTAGTATAGGTATACACGCGACGACGAAGACTTAGCACTAAGCGTGTGACATCACAACTATTGGTAGCAGGCTTCTATGTGAAGATGGCTGTGATTAGTTCCATAGTGCTATACGTTTGCGAGACCTGATGTTATATTCCCAAAACTCCACTTTCCAGGTTTAATGTATTCCAAAACAAAACATTACGGAGAATGTCCAGAGCCCCATTGTTGAAATCTAATAGAAAGATACCATCCAACGTTCGTGTTCCGACCATTAGATCAAGACCGACTCCAATCCTCAGACCTTGATGCTACTCTCGATCGTTCAAAAATGGCGAATCGAGTAGCCGAAAATGTTGGAAATATGGGTTTGTTTTGGTTTGTTGTTATCGTACGTAGTCGGTGTAATTTCATGAAAGTTGGCGGTATATATTAGTTTCTGTGTAGAATATAAAATGTTGGAAATATGGGTTTGTTTTGGTTTGTTGTTATCGTACGTAGTCGGTGTAATTTCACGAAAGTTGGCGGTATATATTAGTTTCTGTGTAGAATATAAATGTGCGAGTGTATATATTTGAATCAGTGGACACTTAATAAGTAATTATACGCAGTAATATGAGAATGTGCTTGTTTTGCTCGTGTTGTGGATCAGGTTTTAGTCTAACAATGGCAATGCCTCTCATACAACTAATCTTAAGTTTCCTACGGAATAAAACATTAAGAGAGAAATGGATTAGGAATATATATCGTGATTATTTTGAAGTCGATGACAGAACTGTACTGTGCATACATCATTTTGAGAATAAGTCTGAGGTTAGGGAAGACTTTTCTCTAATTCCAAACTATTCGTGTTCCTCGAAATATATTAATTTAGATAGAATATAATCGATATTGTGATATTCCGTCAGTGTCTATGTGCTTCATTTAGATGCAATTGATTTAGATGCAAGTGCATTTTACAATAATCTGTGCTTTGCCTGCGGAAATGTTTGGCTGGATCTTGGAGTATAACAAAACTCGTAAGTGTGACAGATGGAACAATCTGTATACTGTTACACAGAAGAAATAGTGACTTGGAGGGATTAGATGGGTTTGTAACGCAGGGTTTAAACTACCAACACCGGGCGAGTTGGCCGTGCGTGTAGAGGCGCGCGGATGTGAGCTTGCATCCGGGAGATAGTAGGTTCGAATCCCACTATCGGCAGCCCTGAAGATGGTTTTCCGTGGTTTCCCATTTTCACACCAGGCAAATGCTGGGGCTGTACCTTAATTAAGGCCACGGCCGCTTCCTTCCAACTCCTAGGCCTTTCCTATCCCATCGTCGCCATAAGACCTATCTGTGTCGGTGCGACGTAAAGCCCCTAGCAAAAAAAGAAAAAAAAACACTACCAACACCTTTTGATTCGTGCTGTAGTTATCTGTTATCAAGCAGACTACACCGAACTACTGAAGCTCGTCCATGTGGTTAAATATCAATGTTTAGAGTCAATAGAGATTTTGCACTCATGTTTTTAATGGGTATAAACCTACAATATCTTTAGTGTCTGAACTTTTCATTACTAAGGTTACCTTCATTGTGTGAAGTGCTGCTATGCCATATGTCATTATGTTAGCATTACCAGGGCTGTTCATTGGGTTAACATAATCATTTCGGGTGTACTTGGGCTGATTAGCTCAGACGGTTAAGGCGCTGGCCCTCTGACACCAAGTTGACAGGTTCGATCCTGGCTTAGTCCGGTGGTATTTGAAGGTGCTCATATACATCAGCCTCGTGTCGGTGGATTTACTGGCACGTAAAAGAACTACTGCAGGACTAAATCCCGGCACGTCGACGTCTCCGAAAACCGTAAAAACTGTAGTTAGTGGGACGTAAATCCAATAATGTTATTATTTCGGGTGTACTTCCCTTTCATTAGGTGCTGAATTTAAGAAATTGTCCATCACTCAAAACTAAGGCAACAAAATATGTTTCATAGTTCTCGTGAGAGGGAATAAATTGAGGAATTTTGCACGTTAACTTATTTTGAAATGTTGAGAATTATGTTATAAAGATCATTTTAACAGTTTTATCGTGATTTTCATCTATCTAGCGAAGTGAAATTTAAGAGAAAACGTTATTTGATTAACTGAAATGTCTAAATAATCAGCTTGTTGTTCTCTGTTCTAGTAGAATACATGTGATTCTGGTTGCTTATATGTGGTACGTACTTGTTGGCGAAGCGTTTTCATAGATGAAAAAGTGATTTTCCCTATGATGTTACATTTATCATGTTAAATTACCACCGTTTATATAATATGTACGTGATATTTCCGTGTTAACCAATACCAGCAATCCGGCTACTTCGGCCGCCATGCTTTTTTAGACTACGTTCTGAGGATTGGAGTTGGTATTTATTAGTTAAACAAAATAGCTTAGATGACTGAAACTACAATATGAAGGACGCGACGCGAGGGCGCATAAACTATGACATCGCTATTTCAACTTGGCACCACCCAGAGCGCTGTAGCAGACATGCTAGCCACTCTATAGTCTTATTTTTATCTCACTGGTTTATACAATATTTACTCTGTGACTGTAACAGATATTGTGCTTTATGTTGTGTAGTTATGGATTAATATGTTATGACTGCCATGCACTTATTAATTGGGTATTATTCGAGGACTCTGCTTAATTAATACTACACGTTAGAACTATAAGTTATAATATATTCGTGATCGCTGACCGAGAACATCATTCTAATACAGTCCACTACACAGCCATCGTACGATAAACATCACTCACATTCGACGATCTGCTAAAAATCTGATTTTCAGCCCTTGATATATGTGTGTCATCGCGTAGAGAAACTGATCGTACCACACCTTCTGTGAGTGGGGGCGGTAGAATAACAAAAAGAGTATCCCCTGCCTTTCGTAAGTGGTCCCCTGTGGGTGGGGGCAGTAGAATAACACCCACGGTATCCCCTGCCTGTTGTAAGAGGCGACTAAAAGGGGCCTCAGGGGCTCTGAACTTTGGAGCGTGGGTTGGCGACCATGGGGCCCTCAGCGGAGTCCTGGCATTGCTTCCACTTACTTGTGTCAGGCTCTTCACTTTCATCTATCCTATCCGACCTCTCTGGGTCAACTCTTGTTCTTTTCCGACCCCGACGCTATTAGGTTTGCGAGGGCTAGGGAGCCTTTCATTTTCACGCCCTTCGTGGCCCTTGTCTTCCTTTGGCCGATATCTTCATTTTTCGAAGTGTCGGACCCCTTCCATTTTTCCCTCTGATTAGTGTTAGGCCTATATAGAGGATGATTGCCTAGTTACACTTCCTCTTAAAACAATAATCACCACCACCACCTTTCGTAAGTGGTGACTAATAGGGGCCCAGGAGGTTTTGACGTGGAATCATGGGTTTGGTGACCACAGGTCACTTGGCTGAGTCCTGTCATTGCTTCCACTTACTTGTGCCAGACTCCTCACTTTCATCTATCTATCTGACCTCCCTTGGACAATTCATATTTTTTCCGACCCCGACTGTATTAGGTTTGTGAGTCCTGGGGAGTTTTTAATTTCCACGCCCTTCGTGACCCTTGTCTTTTGTTCCTTCATTTTTGAAGTATCTGGCCCCTTCCATTTCTTCCCTCTGATTAGTGTTGATAGTGGATGGTTGTCCAGTTGCACTTCATCTTAAAACGGTAATCACCACCACACGATTATTAATCATTAATCACTCCACTTCACCGAAAATGTTACAATCAATCAATCAATCAATCAATGATCCTATTTAGGGCTGTCGCCCAAGTGGCAGATTCCGTATTGTTTGCTTCCATGGTCTTGATGTGTTCTGCCCACGTTACATATTCTACAAAGGTAACCAACTTGTAACTAGAACACAAATCGTGACTTTAAATAGGCCTACATGAAAAAACCTACAACCTGTTTTCCAATCATTGACCGGGTCAGGGATGTAATGAATGAATCGTATATAGGCTATTAGTACGATGGGGTCGCCACTCCCAGAGTGATTTACTAATGACTGTCAGATGCTATGAAATGATGCTGGAATGATAGATGACAGGGAAAACCGGAGTACCCGGAGAAAAACCGCTTTGTCCAGCACAAATCTCACATGGAGTGACCGGGATTTGAACCACGGTATCCAGCGGTGAGAGGCCGACGCGCTGCCGTCTGAGCCACGGAGGCTCCCAAATAGGCCTACATAACCTACCATAAATAGGTGCTTCGCCACAGACCTATGTCATCATGTTTTGACAGGAATATGTCTTATGGCTGGGACTCATCCGAAAATTTGTGTAACACGACAAAATGTGTGACGGCTGTGACGTCACATTAGTCTTGTAGCCGCCCTTGACGTCCCCATCCGACAGACAAATCACCCACCATCAACAGCACCATATGCGCTCACTCCATATGAACACTCCGGAGAGGTGTGAAATTAAATCCCCCCTGTGGGTGGGGGCGGTAGAATAACACCCACGGTATCCCCTGCCTGTCGTAAGAGGCGACTGAAAGGGGCCTCAGGGGCTCTGACCTTTGGAGCGTGGGTTGGCGACCACGGGGCCCTCAGCTGAGTCCTGGCATTGCTTCCACTTACTTGTGCCAGGCTCCTCACTTTCATCTCTCCTATCCGACCTTTCTTGGTCAACTCTTGTTCTTTTCCGACCCCGACGCTATTAGGTTTGCGAGGGCTAGGGAGCCTTTCATTTTCACGCCCTTCGTGGCCCTTCTCTTCCTTTGGCCGATATCTTCATTTTTCGAAGTGTCGTATCCCTTCAATTTTTTCCTTTGATTAGTGTTATATAGAGGATGGTTGCCTAGTTGTACTTCCTCTTAAAACAATAATCACCACCATCACCACCACTGAAATTAAATCCAGGCTTTTGGCATGTAAACCCCGTGTGGGTGGGGGCGGTAGAATAACACACACGGTATTCCCTATCTGTCGTAAGAAGCGACTAAAAGGTGCCCCAGGGTCTCTTATCATGGGAATGTGGGTTGGCGACCACGGGGCTCTTATCTGAGTCCTGGCATTGGTTAAACCTTTTGTGCCAGGCTCCTCACTTTCATCTCTCCTATCTGACCTCCCTTGGTCAACACTTGTTCTTTTCCGACCCCGACGGTATTACGTTGTGAGGCCTGTCATATTCACGCCCTCCGTGGCCCTTGTCTTCATTTGGCCGATACCTTCATTTTTCGAAGTGCCCGAGTCTTTCAATTTTTTCCTCTCTGATTAGTGTTAATAGAGGATGTGCTTCCTCTTAAAACAATAATCACCACCACCACCACCACCACCACCACCACCACCACCACCACCACCACCACCACCACCACTTTGGCATGCAATCAAGTGATTAGAAATTATATACCACCACCCCTTCTACCCTGCCAGCCAACATTCTGATGGTGAATTTTTTCCCCCCCAACGCGACTCGAACCGGCTAACCACGGTGTCAGAGTTTACAGATCGTATAGACTCCACGGCGTTGATAGGATGTAATGCAGTTCAGGTCGTTGAAAATGAGAGAAAACTGTATGCATCCATGTCTTGGTTTAGTCACGGTGGAATTCCTCTTACTCGGTGGTCGTAGTTTTCATCACTATAGACGTTACAGAACCTTTCATTGTTCTGTATTGCAAACTGTCATGATGTCCGAGAGGACTCAGCGAAGACTGGACAAATTACTTAGGAGACCTCTGGGAATCCAGTGTCATAGTAACTGTGCACAACAGCTAGATAGAACGACGCATAGAGTCGGCCGTGGCTACAACCAACAGCACAACCGATAAACACGTCACTTAAAGAACAATATACAAAGGGCACTAGGAAAGTTTTGCAATATGCAATAAACGGTTGACTGGACACCTCTGTTATGGTGAGGGATGAAAAGAGGGGTGAAAACCGGTCTAGAAGATAGCAAGGCGCGACCTTCACACCAGTTGTTACCAAACAGTGGGATTGAAAGCAAGTTAAAATGTCAGTGTGGTCTAAAGGTGAATATCGCGCGATTATCTGCTACAATTTTGCTCGTAGATTAACTGTCAACCAGTGCCTGAAGGAAATGACTCCTGTGCTGGGGAAAGACTGTCCACATCGGACAACAATATTTTCCGCTGGTACAAAGAGTTCCAAAGAGTTCCAGAGGGGAAATTTTGGGCTTGAAGATGATCCTCGTTTTAGCGACCGTCTGAATCAGTGACTGAGGAAAACATTGAAGCTGTGAGGAAAATGTTGCAGCAAGAGAGGCGGTTGACATATCGGCAGGTAGAAGAGACCCTCCACATCCCTGGACCAGCTATTCATTCAGTTCTACACAACCATCTCCATGTTAGAAAGGGTTGTTTCCTTTGGGTGCCCCATTCATTTTCAGAGGAACAAAGGGCACATCAAGTGAAATTATGCCGAGAAATGCTAAAACAGTTTGAAAATGGGACTTCGCATAACGTCAATAGTATCGTTACAGGTGACGGAACTTGGCTTTATTATTACGATGTCCCAATAAAGTCCCAGAACAAGGTGTGGCTGTTTGAAGGTGAGGGTACTCCTGTGACTGTGTGAAAGTCAAGGTCAGTGAAGAAAAGGATGATTGCAGTAATCTTCACTAAACGGGGCATCCTGACTCGGGTTGTGCTAGAAACACAAAGGACAGTTACTGCGAAGTGGTACAGAGATACTTGTCTGCCTCAGGCCATCCAGGCTCTCAAGCAGCTTCTCCGTCCAAGGTCACGGCTCAACACTTGGCTCTTGCATCACGACAATGCTCCAGCACATCGTGCTAATGTAACAATGGATTTTCTTGCCAGATCAGGGTTGGCTGTGCTTGATCACCCTTCTGTCCTGATCTTGCTCCATGTGACTTCGCACTCTTCCCAGAAGTGAAGATGAAGCTGAAAGGGTGGCATTTTGCATCCGACGAGGAGCTTCTGGCAGCATGGGATCAAGAGTGTGAAAATGTTACCGAAGTAAAGTGGCAGTATTGGTTCAGTGACTGGTTTCGACGTATGGAGAAGTGTATTGAGTGTGGTGGAAAATATTTTGAAAATGTCTAAAGCGTTTACTCACATTGCAACACTTTCCTAGTGCCCGTTGTAATTCCAGTATGTCGACTGACTGTGTATGTAGTGTGCTAATGCACGCGTTTCACTGTAATTTAAGAATATAGTATATAATGTGATGCAGTACTAGTAAGTGTACTTATGAAATAATAATAACTATTACCAGTCACAAGTTTTAATTATTTACGGTACTTCACTACGCGTTTCAAAGTCTTTGTTCCATCGGCAGGTGGTAAAATGGCGACATATAATTGTGGCTCTACTTGACACACAATCGTTTTCAAAGAATATTATATGGGCATTGAAGAGTAGGAGCTATGTTCATTAGGAATTTATTATGTCTATGTTGGGTCAACTAAAGGTGTGTGCGATTTAATTTAAGTCTATTAAGTGCGGATTTACAATGTCAGTATTTTATCATTTCATGGTATAAGAGCTTAGTTTATTTCAAGAGGACGGAGAGAATTTAGGTTAACTGACAGTGACTGTCAATAATTTCAAGAAAATAATTCGAGGATAGTGACTTGAAACGAGGTTATATTCCTCAATGGAGAAGTTGCATACAAGAAGGTAAGTAGCCTATAAGTTAATGGCTTTAACATCAATAGTTTGCATAGATTACCTATTTTCATTCAACAGTGAAGTCCATGTCGAACCTCCGGGTGAATGCAGAATATTTACGTCTGATTGTGAATCCCAGCACAGACTAAAGCAAAATGTAACTTCCTCTTCGTTTCGTTTATGGGGTTGATAGTATAGAAACTTCTGGTGTATGGATAGTGCTTAGTAATGGCATTCAGAGCACAGCCAGAAGCAATGGATGTTGTCAAAGATTCTTCTCGTATAGGAAATTGAATCTAGCAAAGAAGTTACCTAAGGATAACACGATTATGTGCGTAATTGGCAGTCACACAAATTTTAGTAAAAAATGGAAGGGTATGTATACGTACCTACTTTCAGGCAGAAACAGATCCAAGAAATACATTCCAGGAAGCATTAATGAATAAGGGGAGTGTGTATGTGAGGATCTTCAAAGGCAGAAATATTCAGTCAGCAGTATGTAAAGATTGTTGGTTACAAGGATAGTGTCCAGATAGAAGAGTTGACTAATGCTAAAGAAGTATTAAAATTTACCTTCATATTTACAATAAGATACAAAAGTTAAAAACTAGAAAAGCGGCTGGAATTGATAAGATTTCTCTGCATATACTAAAGATAATGAGTTGGGATATAGTACCATATCTGAAGTACTTATTTCATTATTGTTTGCAGAAGGAACTATTCCAAATGACCCGCCTGTGGGTGGGGGCGGTAGAATAACACCCACGGTATCCCTTGCCTGTCATAAGAGGCTACTAAAAGGGGCCCTAGGGGCTCTGAACTTTGGAGCGTGGGTTGGCGACAACGGGGCCCTTAGATGAGTCTTGGCATTGCTTCCACTTACTTGTGCCAGGCTCCTCACTTTCATCTATCCTATCCGACCTCTTTTGGTCAACTCTTGTTCTTTTCCGACCCCGACGCTATTAGGTTTGCGAGGGCTAGGGAGTCTTTCATTTTCACGCCCTTCGTGGCCCTTGTCTTCCTTTGGCCGTTATATTCATTTTTCGAAGTGTCGGACCCCTTCCACTTTTTCTCTCTGATTAGTGTTATATAGAGGATGGGTGCCTAGTTTTACTTCCTCTTAAAACAATAATCACCACCACGACCTATAGTTGCTATAGTAGCCCCTGTGTATAAAGGAAAGGGTGACAGACATAAAGCTGGACATCACAGTACAGGCCAGTCAGTTTGAGATGCATTGCATGTAAGCTTTGTGAAAGCATTCTTTCTGATTTTATTAGACATGTTTGCGAAATTAATAACTGGCTCGATAGAAAGCCGTTCGGGTTTAGGAAGGGTTATTCCACTGAAGCTCAACTTGTAGGTTTCCAGCAAGGTATAGCAGATATCTTGGATTCAGGAGGTCAAATGGATTGTATCGCGATTGACCTGTGTAAGGCATTTGATGGGGTGGATCGTGGGAAACTACTGGCAAAAATTAGTGCAATTCGACTAGACAAAAGAGTGACCGAATGGGTTGATATAGGCTATTTCTAGGAAATAGATCTCAGAGAATTAGAGTAGGCGAAGCTTTATCTGATCCTGTAATAATTAAGAGGGGAATTCCTCAAGGCAATATTATTGGACCTATATGTTTACTTCCTCCTCTGCGAACCATGTGACCTTGCCGCGGAGGGGAGGCTTGCGTGTCCCAATGATGCAGATAGCCGAGCCGCAGGTGCAACCATATCGGATGGGTATCTGTTGAGAGACCAGACTAACGAATGGTTCATCGAAAGGGGGGTAGCAGCCTTTCGGTAGTTGCAAGGGCGGCAGTCTAGATGATTGACTGATACGGCCTTTGAAATAATACTCAACATGGCTTAGCTGTGTTGATACTGCTACACGGCTGAAAGCAACGGGAAAGTACAGCCGTAACTACCTCCTGAGGACATGCAGCTCTCTCTGTATGAATGATGTATTGATGATGGCTTCCTCCCGGGTAAAATATTCCGGAGGTAAATTAGCCCCCATTCGGATCTCCGGGTGGGGACTACACGAGATGGGGCGATCATCAGGAAGATGGATACTGACATTCTGCGAGTCGGAGTGTGGAATGTTAGAAGCTTGAATCGTTGTGGTAGGTTAGAGAATCTGAAAAGGGAGATGGATAGGCTAAAGTCAGATGTAGTTGGTATAAGTGAAGTACGTTGGCAGGAAGAACAAGATTTTTGGTCAGGCGACTATCGAATTATCAACACAAAATCAAACAGGGGAAATGCAGGAGTTGGTTTAATAATAAGAAAATAGGGCAGCGAGTAAGCTACTACGACCAGCATAGTGAAAGAATTATTGTCGTCAAGATAGACACCAAACCAATGCCCACCACAATAGTGCAGGTCTATATGCCTACTAGTTCAGCGGATGATGAAGAAATCGAAAGAATATATGAGGACATAGAAGATCTAATACAATATGTAAAAGGTGACGAGAATCTAATTGTGATGGGAGACTGGAATGCAGTGGTAGGCCAAGGAAGAGAAGGTAGAACAGTAGGAGAATTTGGATTGGGACAAAGGAACGAAAGAGGAAGTCGGCTGGTTGAATTCTGCACTGGTCATAATTTAGTCCTTGCCGATACTTGGTTCAAACACCACAAACGACGGCTGTATACGTAGACGAGACCTGGAGACACTGGAAGGTATCAAATAGACTTCGTTATGATTAGGCAGAGATTCAGAAACCAGGTGTTGGATTGCAAAACTTTCCCAGGAGCAGACGTGGACTCTGACCACAACTTGCTGGTCATGAAATGCCATCTGAAGCTGAAGAAATTGAAGAAAGGAAAGAATGCAAAAAGATGGGATCTAGACAAGTTGAAAGAAAAGAGTGTGAGGGATTGTTTCAAGGAACATGTTGCACAAGGACTAAATGAAAAGGCTGAAGGAAACACAATAGAGGAAGAGTAGAGAGTCATGAAAAATGAAGTCAGTAGGGCTGCAGAAGAAATGTCAGGAAGGAAGAACAGATCAACTAAGATTCAGTGGATAACTCAGGAGATACTAGACCTGATTGATGAACGACGAAAATACGAGAATGCTAGAAATCAAGAGGGCAGAAAGGAATACAGGCGATTAAAGAATCAAGTGGATAGAAAGTGCAAGGTAGCTAAGGAAGAATGGCTGAAGGAGAAGTGCAAGGATGTCGAAAGCTGTATGGTCCTGGGAAAGGTAGATGCTGCATACAGGAAAATCAAGGAAACCTTTGGAGAAAGGAAATCTAGGTGTATGAATATTAAGAGCTCAGATGGAAAGCCACTTCTAGGGAAAGAAGACAAAGCAGAAAGATGGCAAGAGCATATCCAACAGTTGTATCAAGGTAAAGATGTAGATAATTTGTTTCTGGAACATGAAGAGGCTGTTGATGCTGATGAAATGGGAGACCCAATTTTGAGGTCAGAGTTTGACAGAGCTGTGAGTGACCTCAATAGGAACAAGGCACCTGGAATTGATGACATTCCCTCTGAATTACTGACTGTCTTAGGAGAAACCAGCATGGCAAGGTTATTTCATTTAGTGTGCAAGATGTACGAGACAGGAGAAGTCCCATCCGATTTTCGGCAGACTGTTGTTATACCTATTCCCAAGAAAGCCGGTGCTGACAGTTGTGAAAACTACCGCACCATTAGTTTAGTATCTCATGCCTGCAAAATTTTGACACGTATTATTTACAGAAGAATGGAAATACGAGTTGAAGCTAAGTTGGGAGAAGAACAATTTGGCTTCAGAAGAAATGTAGGAACACGTGAAGCAATCCTGACTTTATGTCTGATCTTAGAGGATCGAATCAAGAAAGACAAGCCCACGTAGATGGCATTCGTAGATCTAGAAAAGGCATCCGATAATGTTGATTGGACCAAGCTATTTATGATTCTGAAGATGATAGGGATTAGATGCCGAGAACTAAGAATTATCTACAATCTGCATAAAAATCAGTCTGCTGTGATAAGATTCGAGGGCTTTGAAAAAGAAGCAGCAATCCAGAAAGGAGTGAGGCAAGGCTGCAGTTTGTCCCCTCTCCTTTTCAATGTTTACCCTAGAACAGGCAGTAAAGGAAATCAAAGAGAAATTTGAAAAGGGAATCACAGTCCAAGGAGAGGAAATCGAAACCTTGAGATTTGCCGATGATATTGTTATTTTATCTGAGACTGCAGAAGATCTCGAGAAGTTGCTGAAGGGTATGGATGAAGTCTTGGGTAAGGAGTGTAAGATGAAAATAAATAGGCCCAAAACAAAAGTAATGGAATACAGTCGAATGAAGGCAGGTGATGTAGGAAGCATTAGACTAGGAAATGAAGTCTTAAAGGAAGTAGATGAATATTGTTACTTGGGTAGTAAAATAACTAACGATGGCAGAAGTAAGCAGGACATAAAATGCAGACCAGCACAAGCACGGAAGAGCTTTCTTAAGAAAAGAAATTTGCTCACTTCAAACATTGATATCGGAATCAGAAAGTTGTTTTTGAAGACCTTTGGGTGGAGCGTAGCATTGTATGGAAGTGAAACATGGACGATAACTAGCTCAGAAAGAAAGAGAATAAAAGCTTTTGAAATGTGGTGTTACAGGAGAATGCTGAAGGTGAGATGGATAGATCGAATCACGAATGAAGAGATACTGAATCGAATTGGTGTGAGGAGATCGATTTGGCTAAATTTGACGAGAAGAAGGGATAGAATGATAGGACACATCTTAAGACACCCAGGACTTGTTCAGTTGGTTTTTGAAGGAAGTGTAGGTGGTAAGAACGGTCGGGGTAGACCAAGGTATGAATATGACAAGCAGATTAGAGCAGATGTAGGATGCAGTAGTTACGTAGAAATTAAAAGGTTAGCACAGGATAGTGTGGCATGGAGAGCTGCATCAAACCAGTCTATGGACTGATGACTCAAACACACATGCTTACTTATATATATATATATATACATGACATGTATAAAGAAGTGGAATCGGAGATAAGGCTTTTTCCGAGTGATGTTGTTCTGTAAATTACAAGATTGTGAACAACTGCAAAATGACCTCAATAATGTTGTGAGATGGACAGCAGGCAATGATATGATGATGAACGGGGTTAAACGTAAGGTTGTGAGCTGAAATATGAAAAAGTCCTCTGAGCTTTAATTACTGCGTTGATGGGGTGTAAGTTCCTTATGGGGATCACTGTAAGTACCTAGGTGTTGATATATGAAAAGATATTCATTGGGGTAACCACATAAATGGGATTGTGTTACACATGGTTATGAGGGTGTTTAGGGGTTGTAGTAAGTATGTAATGGAGAGGTCATACAATCTCTGGTAGGACCCCAAATGGCGTATGATTCCAGTGTATGGGACCCTCACCAGGATTACCTGATTCAAGGATGGAAAAAAATCCAAGAAAAGATTTTTCCTGAGTGATTTCCGACAAAAGAGTAGCGTTGCAAAAATGTTGCAAAGTTTGGGTGGGAAGATTTGGGAGAAAGTAGATGCACTGCTCGATTAAGTGCTATGTTCCGAGCTGTCAGTGGAGTGATGGCGTGGAATGGCATAAGTAGACGAATAAGCTTGAGGAGTAGTGTCTTTAAAAGTAGGAAAGATCATACTATGAAGAGAAAGTTGGAACTCAAGAAGATAAAATGGGGCAAATATTCGTTTATGGGAAGTGGAGTTTGGGTTTGGAAAACTTACCAAGAGAGACGTTCAATAAATGTCCAATTTCTTTTAAATCATTTAAGAAAAAGCTAGGAAAACAACAGATAGGGTATCTGTCACCTGGGCGACTGCCCTAAATGCAGATCAGTAGTGATTCATTGATTGAATGGATGTTGTTAAAGATTCTTCTCGTACAGCTCCTCAGTGATATCTCTTGGCATCCCCCTGGAGTTTAGCGGTGATTCACTTAAAACCACTTTACGTATGGAATGGAATTTGAACCCCAAATACCTTGTTCAGCTTTTGGTTGCTTACTCGTAACTACTGTATAACAGTCTACAGTATTACAGCAACCTGAACGTTTTCTCCTGGTATAATCATCAATACTGTTAGGCTATTAGGAAATCTCTGATCCTTTTTAGCGTTTCGTATCCAGTCGTAATCTTGGAAGATACATGATGATTTTCAAAACCAAATCGTCTATTCACCAACTGCGCAAATAGCCTACACGTCTTTGGAGCGTTTTACTCTCTATAAATAAGAGAATAACACCACATGCCGAAAATGTGATCTTTGCTTCCCTATATTCGAAATTATAAATCACCACACATCGCGACCAATTATTTTTCAGAGGTGGCAATTTTACTTCTCAAGAGATGTGGATCGCTCTGAATGACACTCGCCAGTGAACAAGGGAGGTAACATAAAATTAACGAATCGGGAGATAGCACAGATGGTGAAAAACTGTGTCATATACTGTTCATGGTCATTTAGTAAAGCTAGGTTATAAACGACTCACTGTGATTTTCGTCCTCAGCATAACCCGACAAAGAAACCTACATGGATTGCTGTTCCCTCTGGGATAAGCTACTCTATTGCAAAAAATAGAACCATCTATGAAACGAATAGTGACTTCAAATGAACATTGATTACTCACGACAATGTTGTTCTGAAACGATCCGTAGTCTTTGGCTGCCGAACCACGGAAACAAACATCGAAGCAGAATATTCGTGCAAAGAAATTTATACACTTTGTGTAATTTCACGGGAACAACCAGACAATCAATTCGAAAGTGTACTTCTGCTGGGCGGTCTTGTGTTGAGCAATTTTTTTAACTTGAAGACGATATTGAAATATAGAGCAACCCGAAGCTCTCCGATTATTTGTACTTTGTCGACTTCAAGAAAGCGTACGATTCGGTCGGTCGACAGTCTCTTTTTAACATCTTAGAAGAACAAGGGCTTGACCCAAAGACATTAAGACTCATCAAGGAAACACTCGCGGACACGAAGTCAAAAGTGAAATTCATGGGTGAAGTATCGGAGCCCTTTGCCATTAAGGCCGGCGTGCGACAGGGTGACGGATTGTCACCACTGCTTTCCAACCTTGTTCTAGACAAAGTCATTCGAGAATTGGAGAAGGAATTGAAAGTTCAGAAGCACTGGAAATCCGTTCAACTTGGCCGAAATAACGATGACATAAAGGTCAGTTGTTTAGCTTTCGCAGACGACCTAGCGATACTAACAGCGATTTCAGCGATCAAACAGATTGAAGTCCTCAAGGAATGCGCTGAGAAAACTGGACTACAAATCTCATTCGAGAAGACCAAGTTTATTTGTACTAAATTCGACATTCAGGAATTACAAACAAAATATGGGCAGATCAAACGAGTTCCATACTTTAAATATCTCGGTGACATCCTAGAACCAACAGGGTTGGAAAAGGAAGCACAGAAAGTTCGATTACAAAAACTCAAAAGAGCATATTTGAGAACCCGTGACATCTACAACAAGAAATGCATGTTCATAGTACAAAAATCAAACGTTATAATACGGTGATTAAACCTGAAGTGCTGTATGCAAGTGAAATCTTGGTACTTAATAATAAAAGTGATCTGGAAAAAGTCTTGAAGGAGGAAAGGAAGATACTGAGGAACATTCTGGGCCCAGAGAAAAAAAAAAGTGTATAGACTTAAGTCTCGCAAAGCTACGGAAAGACTAACGGAAAGGCTAATCCACAAGATTTTGACATATACTGAAAAACTGAAGAACGTACCATGGATACAAGATGTTAAAAATGATCTGGAAAAGGCCCAGATAGAACCATCAGTAATACTGGACAGAAACATTTACCGTCACAAGCTAAATAGTTGAGTAGTAAAGCCAGAGAATGAAGTCCCTAAAAGATCGGGGACTAAGTGGTCAGAAGAAAGGGAACAGGCACACAGTGAGAGAATGAAAGCAATGTGGTCTGTTAGAAAGGCGAATCATAAATGTAATGCGTGATCCAACAGGGTCCATATGCAAATAATAATAATAATAATAATAATAATAATAATAATAATAATAATAAATATTTCTCGCTTCTAAATACAGTGCGAGGGTGTGATGTATGTACTATCACACGTTCCGCGGGCGACGCCGCTGAACTAGCCAGGTCAAAAGAGGAGAAGAAATATGGTAAAATATGGCTTATTACGTCATGTCCCACTATGTTTTTAGTGATTTGTTTGCCGACCCAGAAAGGTACAGTATGCTTATTGTAGCGGTTGAACATTAGGCGTTGTAATATGGACATGTTACAAGCTAAGATGGCCAGAATTTTATGACTGGCAATAGGAACAACCAAACACGAAGATTCAAGCTGAGTTACACAATGTACAGTACATTACACGTGATCTTCCCGTTTTGATTCTCGAGTGAACAGAAACTCTATCTTAAGTTTGGAATTGAACGAGCACTTTTTGGTGTTATTAAAGAATAAACTTTCATAGATTATTAAAGGCTACTCAGTATAAACACCGAGAACGTGCGTATGCTATCAATGTCATATTCGCGCCAAATGACCCAATTGGAGATGTCTTCATGGCGTGCTTGCATTTGTTCATTTCTGATCATTCTAGTAAAAAGAACTCCAAATGAGAAGTATGAGCTGTTCAGAGAATTGTGTAGCGTTATCTGTACAGGAATAGATATTCTCTTCTTATTCTTATTCTCTTTTATTTGTTTAGCCTTCAGGGTCGGTTTTTCTCTCGGACTCAGCGAGAGATCCCACCTCTACCGCCTCAAGGGCAGTGTCCTGGAGCTTCAGAATCTGAGTCGGGATAAAACTGGGGAGGATGACCAGTACCTCTCACCTCTACCGCCTCAAGGACAGTGTCCTGGAGCTTCAGAATCTGAGTTGGGATACAACTGGGGAGGATGACCAGTACCTCGCTCAGGCGGCCTCACCTGCTATGCTGAACAGGGACCTTGGGGGGGGGGGAGATTGGAAGGGATAGACAAGGAGGAGGGAAGGAAGCTGCCGTGGCCTGAAGTTAGGTACCATTCCGGCATTTGCCTGGAGGAGAAGTGGGAAACCACGGAAAACCACTTCCAGGATGGCAGAGGTGGGAATCGAACACACCTCTACTCAGTTGACATCCCGAGGCTGAGTGGACCCCGTTCCAGCCCTCGAACCACTTTTCAAATTTCGGGTTATGTGAACGAATCCGATCTACGAAATGTCACTGTAATATTTGCCCCAAATGGAAGATAATAGTTACTACTTTTACTCAAGTAAAGTGTAAAATCTGCGGTAAATTAAGAAATACCGTCGTTACTAGGAAAATATGTAGAGAAATATGTATACGTACTTAACGGACTGTAGACAGTACTCACCATTCCGCTGCTCGTGCTGTCTTTTGTTTCTTTCTTGAGGTCCAGGGCTAGCACCGACGAATGGGAGTGCTATGTCTGTGTATCGTCAGTATCTTTGTCCATATAACTAGCGCGGGCAGTTCAAACAGCAAGATACATGATCCCTGGACCAATAAATATATTACATTTTTTGCTGAAAGGAAATTAGCATGATCTCTGGACCAATAAATATATCACTTAATGAATGAGTTAGGGCACAAAACGAATGAGCAACATGAAAACGACATCTAATTAATTCAAACATCTTCAGTGAGCATAGACATCACACATGAAAGTGTTAGACAAACAAAACACATACGGAAGCGCTCCGACGTAGCAGCAAAAATGGTTGTAAGGTAGTAAATCTCTACACGTAAAATATTACGTACTATTTCTTAATTTACCGCAGATTTTACACTTTATTTGAGTAAAAGCAATTATTATCTTCCATTTGGGGTAAATATTACAGTGACATTTTGTGGATCGCATTCGTTCACGTTACCCAGATTTCGTGGCAGAGCCGGGAATCGAACTCGGTCCTCTGGGGTCGGCAGTTAATTTAACTAACCACTACACCACATAGGTGGGCATAGATATTCTCAATAGTTCAAATATTACTTTTTATAACAAGGACATTTCTGCGTCCCAAGAAAGTTTTAAGGAACACAGGTACAAACCAGACTAGAAATGGGACTGTCTCGATAAAATAGGAGAGTCTGGTTACTCTGTGTTTAGCTAGCCTAACATAATAGCTAGTAATAGCCTTGAAGATATAAGGGAGAATTTCCCTAACCCCACGTAATTTCAAGTGAAACTCTACCACTGCACTCGAACAAGTTGTCCCGCAAGGCTTCAACCTGAGGTGATCCCGATATAATAGAAGACTTGTAAGTGAGGCTTCAGGTTGTCACCACTTGTCGGATCACCGTGAAATTGGTTGTGTTAGACTGAGGCTTAGACTGACGTTACCGGGCGAGTATGACACTTAAGAAACAACAATACCGCATATTTTAACAGAATAAAATCAATAGTAAGGGCGCAGAAATGATTTTTCCTCTTACGAATTAGTTGAATTGTTTCATCATAAGAGATCAGTTTCTAAGACTCTCTGGATAATTTTTGCAGGTTGTATATGTTCCCTTGTGTAAACTTTGTAATAGAACGTTAGAGACTATGTCTGTAGGATTTTTCCATTCTTAACTCGTTACTTCAAGATTGCCAACGGCCGTAGCGTGTTGAAACACCGGATCCCGTGAGATCTCCAAAGTTACGCAACATTGGGCGTGGTCAAGGTTTGGATGGGTTGCCACGTACTGTTGGTGGTGGGTAAGAGATTGGAGGAGCGGAAAAGAAGTGGGCACCCTACCGTACGTAAACTCCGGCTCATGCATACCTCTGCGGAGGTTCGGACCTGCCTTCGGGCAGAATACACCCTTACCTTACCTTACCTTACCTTACTTTAAGATTAATGTTACCCGGAGAGAGCTATTATTTTTCTAAATGGTGCAAATAATGCACCATGTATTCTCACTATAGAGTTAGTAAATAATACACTGGAGGCAGCACTGGCACTGCACTCGCGTGCGAAGTTGAATGAGTGCGCTGTTTGGCAAATACAGGATTGTTTGGCACTGTCACTATTGGGGTCTAAACCGGCGGTGATAATATTTTGTATACTTTACCCCAAAATTACGCCAACGTTTTTAGGCCTAAAAAATCGCTCATCCGCTTCGTACGAGAGAGGACATCTTCGGTCGTTGGGCAGAATTAAACCAAAGTCCTGGTCATTGCGAAATATGCGTGCCGTCCTTCTAAACGTATGTTGTTAGAAGACAATATGAACAGTAAATTGATTTCGTGCACGGCCGACTTGATGCGTCGCTCTAGCTAGCTCCTTACCGGCCTTGACAATCGGGTCCACGCACTGTAATCGGAGTAGTTACACAGCTCGACACGTGGCGCTGGCGGCCGACCTAATTGCGGTAGAAATGCATACTTCTTTATGGAAAATATATTGACTTGTCAGTGGGTAGTAGGCCAGCGCTGCAGCGGCATTACGGTGAAACTTTCCAATTACAGCTTTATGCTGGGCTTCACAAGCGATTGTCAAGGCCGGTATAAGGAGCGCAGCGAGGGATCCAGTCGGCCGTGTTTTGTGTTACTTAACTGCACCTGAACACCGTCCTCTTTTATTACGCATTTAGTCCTGTATTTATGCTTTTTGAGCTTTCTTTTTTACTGGATACAAGCATCGCAAGTATACTGTAGGATCTGATAATGTTTACATGTAAGAATTTTGAAACTTATCAATATCCACAGAGTTTTAAAAGCCCCCTATTTTGATGAGTACAGCGGAGTGAGTTTTTTGCCGAACAGTTGCTGTTTCAACATGCTCCGCTCGCTACAGTGATTCTCTCGAAGACGATGGCGCCAATGCTAACTCTAGTGTATCATTTACTATGTAATTCTCACCGTGTTAACAAAAACACTTTAATTAATTAATGACTATGTACAATAACAGCAACAACATTATTTTCTCACTCATAACAGGGATTTAAACAGAAAAACACCTTATCACTATCTTGTTGTTGTTGTTAGTGGTGGTGGTGGTGGTACGATTCTACTGCAAACAAAGGCGTTACCTGAAGGGACAAAGTTGATGCAAACAAACAGGACCGTACGTAAGGAGACTCAGTATTGTATACAATACTGCTTCACAGCAACTTTTGGTGGTTTGCCGATATAACCGGGCAACTTTAATTTAACATTTGGTCTTCATCCGATCTCGAAAGCCAAGAATAACGGCCGAGATGACTCGTTGTGCTGACCACACGACACCTCGTAACCTATAGGCCTTTGGGCTGAGCAGCGGTTGCTTGGTAGGCCAAGGTTTTCAAGGGCTGTAGTGCCATGGGGTTTGGTTTTTTTTTTTTTTGGTCTTCATACTTCATCGCTGGGCTCTAACGGCACCCTCTAGAAGTTGTAGTGTTATGAAAAACTATTTTAGAATTCTGACTGAAGTACGCAAGCAAACGTACGTGACTGTTGATATCGTGACCATAGCCATGGAATCTGAAGTTTTACCTCGAATCTGAACCAAAGGGGCATAGCTTCCAGGTTCAGAAATCTCATATACATTTGGATTCGAGCTACGGTGAGAAAGCAGTGCCTAAGCAACTCGGCTCTATAACTGTCTCTTTTCTATTCAATATCTCGAACGCTTGCGAGATAACTGCGGCTAAGGAGACAAGTAAGTTTGAATAAATGCATGTGATTTTGCAATCGCGGGCACTTAGATACGAGTTCATTGGCCGTGGAGATGGGTGGTTTGCGATCTACATTTGTTTGTGTGCACTAGCTGAATATAGATGCGAAGATCATTATGCCAGAACACGGTTTATGTTTCTATATCCAGTGTACGTTATGTGCTGTACAGTGTGTGATGATAATGATGACGACGGTAATGATAATAAGGAATGGAAAGAGTGAAACCCAGTTTCGGCGCATAGCCTACTCTTGTCGAATAACACTAAGGAGTCTTCTCAAGGCTTAACGTCCCCATCCAAAGGACGAATCACCTTCAACAACGTCATTAGCTCATTGCATACCAATCTCTCCTATCCTGCCAGCCAACAAAAGGAATGTGAAAACAGGTATGTACCTTTAAAGATGGTAAGGAATGATAAAGACCCGATATAATATAACAGAGAAGTAAAGAGACCAAGAAGGAGGTGCAGGTTGGAAAGAAATGGGGTTAGAAATGGTTGTAAAAGTAAGGAGAAATTAAAGGAACTTACTAGGAAATTGAATCTAGGTAAGAAGTCAGCTAAGGATAACATGATGACAAGCATAGCTGGCAGTCATACAAAATTTAGTGGGAAATGGAAGGGTAAGTATAGGTATCTTAAGGCAGAAACAGGTTCAAAGCAGGAAATTCCAGGAATTATGTATGCGAGGACCTACAGAAGGCAGAAGTTAGCAGTATGTAAAAATTGTTGGTTACAAGGATATTGTCCAGATAGAGGAGGTAACTAATACTAATGAAGTACTGAAATGTACCTACTATAACAAAGGCATTTACAATAAGATGCAAAATTTGAAAACTAGAAGAGCAGCTGGAATTGATATGATGGCTTGGGATGTGCGGAGCTGCTTCAAACGAAAATCTTCCCGTGAATGACACCGAGGAACATAAACGCGCCAAGTATATTGACGACTGCTTCCCGCCGAAAATCTGTGGTGAACTTATTCCAAAATAATGTAGTTCCTTTATCAGCAAATCTCGTTATCGTGATGGTTTTCAACGAAGTACGCGTAAAAAACTGGCCATCACAAATTCAGGCTTCAAATCTCAAAAATGATGCGTTTTAGACTTGTAAAGTCTTGAGAATTCTAAATATATGTTTTTACCTCTAACGATATCAATCCGTTTAGCTTGCCACGTTTATCGAAAAATATCCAACAGTGAGAATAGGTTGAAAAAGACCTTATGTGTCGAGATCATCTCCAACCTGAAGAAGACGACTGAATATAGAAGTTTCCAGAGTCCAACATGGCGTTCTTTCATGACTATTACATAAATATGGTAAAATAATACGTTTCTCGTCACTGGGACCTCTAAATGATGGGTTCAGTATATAAATGATATGAGTAAAGAATTGGAAGCAGGGATAAGTAATAAATAAGTTACAAGATTGTGAGCAACTGCAAAAAGACCGCGAAAATGTTGTGAGATGGATAGCAGGCAATGGTATGATGATAAAAGTGGTTAAAAGTCAGGTTGTGTGTTTCACTAATAGGAGAAGTCCTCTCAGTTTAAATTACTGCGTTGATGGGGTGAAAGTTCCTTTTGGGGATCACTGTAAGTACCTATGTTGGAAAGATCTTCATTGTGGTAATCACTTAAATATAATTATAAATAAGGGGTACAGATCTATGCACATAGTTATGAGCGTATTTAGGTGTCGTAGTAAGGATGTAAAGGAGAAGGCATATAAATCTCTGGTAAGACCCCAACTAGAGTATGGTTCCGGTGTATGGGACCCTCACCAGGATTACTTGATTCAAAAACTCTAAAAAATCCAGAAAAAAACAGCTCGATCTGTTCTCGGTGATTTTCGACAAAAGAGTAGCGTTACAAAATTGTTGCAAAGTTTGGGCTGGGAAAACTCTGGAGAAAGGAGACGTGCTGCTCGACGAAGTGGTATGTTCCGAGCTGTTAGTGGAGAGATGGCGTGGAATGAGATTAGTAGACGAACAAGTTTGAGTGGTGTATTTAAAGTAGGAAGGATCACAGTATAAAGATAAAACTGGAATTCAAGAGGACAAAATGGGACAAATATTCGTTATAGCTAGGGGAGTTAGGAGTTGGAATAATTTGCCAAGGAAGAATTTCAATTTCAATTTCGCGTTGTAATCTTTATATATCCAATGGTTATGTTATATGACTGTGAAATTCGTAAATGAATTCAATTCATTCATATCATTTGTGTTTATATTGGGTAGAAAGATATATCACTGACTGGCCGGTACAAGGAAGATGAGAGGTCTTGCCGCGCACTCCCTCATTTTTTTGGTAGAAGTACGTTATTTTGCAACCGTTGTATACAACGGTTGTCTGCGCGCAACAGTTTCGGCGACAACCGTTGTCTGAGCGCAACTGTTTTGCCCAGCACTACCAAGAATGTAGTTTTCCAACCACCCTAAGCAAAGAAAAAAGTTGTCTTACAAAATTGATAACAGCCTTTTTCCTTGGGAACATCATATTCTTAATTTTCTTTTAATGCTATTTGCTTTACGTTGCACCGACACAGGTAGGTTTTATGGCGACGATGGGATAGGAAAGGCTTAGGAATGGAAAGGAAGAGGCCGTGGTCTTAATTAAGGTTCAGCCCCAGCATTTGCCTGGTGTGAAAATGGGAAACCACGGAAAACCATCTTCAGGGCTGCCGACAGTGGGGTTCGAACCCACTATCTCCCGATTACTGATACTGGCCGCACTTAAGCGACTGCAGCTATCGAGCTCGGTAAATTCTTAAATTTATAAATAAGTTAATGTATAAAAAACATTACGTTGTATATTGTGTTAAAATTTGGATTCGATCTGATGACGTGTTTTGAGAAATATTTTTTTAACTTGACGTATTGTTGAAACACGCTTAAAACGGGCACTTCCTGCGTTCAATTTGCCATAAAAATGATAAAGTACAAATTTAAAATTCCAAATGTTCGTGACTACCGTGAAATAAAACGAGGATTTTTATAGGCTTACTGGTTATATCATAAACAACATTTGAATGAACATAATAGTTTGGCCGACAGTAGTAATATAACTTTCTTATTTCTAACACTCTTCTAACCTACTACTATACATTGTTACCTATTGAGACTACTGGAAATGTGGGTTAGAAAAATTTAAAATTACCGTGTGCTTGAAAATATACTACCGTACATTACAGAAATTACAAATAAATGTATCCGAATATCAACAAAATTTACAAATCCATAACAAAATAATCTTAAATGATTGTACTTTCTGCGACCTAGAGGTGGAATAATGCTCGTAGTTCTCTTCCTTCTTTAAACTGGGGCAGTATTATGCCTTGATTAATACCTATGTTTTTAGTTGTTCGTAAAATGTTGATTCTCAATTCACGATCGCCTTTGTGAGTGTGCCTGTCGTTAGAGTCGGATTTGAAGTCATGTTATATTTTCGTATTAGTTTTAAATGTTAAATGTCACGCCATCTAAAGATCCACTAGTTCTGTATTTCATGACTGAATGGAGGCTAATTAGAATAACTAACAAAATGAACTCTAAAAATACTCAACTAACTGCACCTTACAGCACTCGAGCTATAGAACTGGTGTAGCACTGTCATTATGGCTCTCGGTGACGTCAGGCGCATCATTCAATAGCAGGGCAGCTCTCCAGAACAGCCTATCTCACCTGTGAGCTACACTGGAAAACCTCAGTGTCAAGAAACGCGACGATTGCGGAAGGCAGTTTTGTATACGTATCGGTTGTGAAACTTGCAACTCCACTTGATCTGTGCTGGCGAAGAACGCAACAGCAAAGCGCAACTGCAACTGTTATTTTCTCGCAACGGTTTCATTCGACAACGGTTGTGTTCCGGAAACGGTTGTGATAAAACGGTTGCGTTGTATCTGTCCCAGCCCTAGCCCGGCCCATTGAGAGCAGTTGGCCGCCGAGCAGGGGAGAGCGCGGGGCTTACGAAACTGCGAAGCTCACAGTTGCGGCGAACTCTCTTGGTTATTTCCAATTCGTCGTGCGGGCTAAGTTGTTGACAAGAAGTGGGTAGAGGATACGTGAGGGTGGGACTTACGTTGTGTACATGGTTGGAGCGAGTGCCCCTACGAGTGGAACTGACTGTGGGAGCAGGGTTCTTTCCCGAAAGAAAGAAAGAAAAAAGAAGGAACATTTTTTCTTCATACTCTGTGATAAAATACTGAGGCATCCTGTGTAAAGGGGCTCCTTTTATTATTTAAGCATTCGTAATTTTTTCTTACTTTGATAATCATTACAATTATTTTCCTTGTGCTGATGACCACGCGGTTGTTCACCTTAAGACCAGTTGCGGCAATTGGGAATTAAAAGTTCGCGGGCAAAAAAACAAAAAAAATGTAGCTGAAAGTTTAGGTTTGTTTTTGAACACACAGTTAATGTTTCTTTTTCTTTCGGACTTTTCCGCAAGACAGTAGTAGTTTACTCATTACACAGACCATACCCTCTGATATTTCAGAATATTCTCTCAGGCGCTGTGTTCTTTTGAAGTACATCGTGTATCATGACAGCTCTGTACTTTTCATTACCGAGCTAGATGGCTGCAGTCACTTAAGTGCGGCCATTATGCAGTATTCTGTCGGTGCGACGCAAAGCCAATTGTAAATTAAACAATAAAAAAAAAATGCATTTCATTCAGTGCCAGACGTTAGGGTGAGGCTGGAGGATGAGATTAGAACACCTTCCAGGGAACTATCAATTTTGTTGTGAATGTTTCATACACCCTTCTCATTCTTATGTTCTTACAATGCATCTGCTGTTAACGGCCGTAGAACAGGTAGTTTCACGGAGTCCTGTGTTAAATTCGAATTGTATCGTGACAAGGGGCAGTGTGCTAGTTATTTATAAAGTCATTTTATTTACTTTTCTGTTTAACTTACAGATTTAAACTTTGTTTGTATTCAATGAAGAATTTAATTTTCACCATCTGTTTTTATGTATATTAACTGCGAAAAGTATACTCGGTTATTAGTTCGCAGTATTATTTTATGCCGTGTTTCTAATAATGATTCAACCTTTATGACTCTGCAATTTAAATAGGGAATGGGATGAGCAATACTATTCCTCAACAACTTGCTGTGCCAAGTACGATACGTGTAAAAATATTCAGTCAGTACAGCCTACATTTTCTTTATTGTTGTTGTTTTTGTTGTGAATATCAAATAACACCCGTGCTTTCATAGCCAAGAGTCAGGTGCCCCCCCAGTACATGAAAAGGTTGGACAGCCTTGCTCTAAGGTATTAGGGTGCAGTGGCCAGCCAGTTGAAATTACCACTTCTACTCAAATGAGTCATGTTATATCTTAAACCGAGACGGTCAAATTCCTGTTGTCAAGATACTTCAACTCGTTCCAGTTTCGTAGTAGTTTCAAAAGTAGCATCGGAAAAGATCGCGACTGTTAGGTGGCTTCAAAAGATCCCTTCACCCTAAACTCCAGTTTGCTTTGCTTCATGTTCATTAGGGCAGGAGGAATGGAAAATGTGCATATACCGCAATGTTGACACTCCATTAACTCTTCTCGGTAGCGCTGCCACGACTGGATGCTTCAATAACTACATCATGTTGCTTATCGCTTGGAACAGCGTACCGATCCCATTACTGCCTTAAAGACATCCACATTGATCAGTACACCTGGTTGCTTTCACGCTTCATTAACATTTTCATGGAGAAGGGCCAAGTCTGTTTCAGAATGCTGTAATGCCTACCCGTTGTATTGTTCAGTGATTTTAGGGTGAGGTCTCTCTATTTCAGTAGTCACTTTAATGGTTCTTCTGTTTCATGTACAGGGTGGTCAGAAACAACGTGAACCGAGTATACGAGCGTTGGAGCTTTGGTCATACTGATCAGCAATTTGAAAAATAAAATAAAAAAATACGTCGATATCTCGCGCCGTTTAGCCAATCTCCACGTACCTTGGTCGGGCTTGCGAGGCATGCCGAGAAATGAGCATCAAATACTAACACACCGTGGGTTTCAGCCAGTGTTACCGTAGCGTGCTTGCTATGGGCGGAGTCTATCAGCATGGAGGTCCTTGTTCGAGTCCATCCCCTGGTCATAAGCTACGTGCAGATTTAGCAACACCGCCTCGCAAAGCCCATCTGAGGCCGCGAAGCGATCTGATTGGCTAACTTCAGCAGCTGATAAAATGACACCGGCGCCAGATCTCTAATTATTTATCAGTATGACCAACCCTCTAACGCTAATATACCCGCTTCACGTTGTTTCTGACCATTCTGTATAAACATTTTGTTTTCTCTGTCTGTCTGAGAGTGTGTTAGTAGAGTGGCAATGTCACTGGCTTCTCACCATGGCGGCCGCTGTTCGAATCCTGGCCAATGCATGTGGGATATTCGAAACGAAATGACACGCACCTGTGGTTCAAATTTCACGCAAAACTGGATGTTTTGTGGACATGTTCACGATATCATCAGTCACGTAAACTTTCTTTCTTCATCTGTGGAATTTTTATTTCAAAATCTTCATTTTACTGCGGAGTGTTTAATGGTCTATGTTCTTTCCTAAAAATCGCTTTCCTGTACGATAGAGGAATCCATAGCTTGCCATTTTGCTCACGTGGACAAGTTAAAGTACCCTAATTTAAGCACTAAGTATCTACATGGAAAAATCTATATCTGGGCGTCGTAATCCGTCCACATAATTCTCGTTTTCGCTACTTAAGACATAACTATGATAGAACATAATACAGAGATAGGAATGTTTAGTGTTATATAATAGGGAGTCTAATTTCGTTCCTTGACTGAATGGTCTGTTCAGAGGGCCACTAAATCGATTGCCGGCCGCGCCGGGATGCTAACTGTGCTAGCTCATGGGCTGGTTGTTCGTGTTCGTCTTAATACACATTTCAAAATAAAATAGGGGAACATGTACTGTAACGTCTGGTATGTGAACGTTAATTTAGTAGATGGGGTTCCAATGGTCGTACTGCATGCCTTGAGATCTTAGCTACTCGGTACTCAGGAGTACAAAATAAGTTCAAAATAAAAGTAATGGAGTGCAGTCGAATGGAGTCAAGTGCTGCAGAAAATATTAGATTATGAAAGGAAGTAGCCAATTTGATCTACGATAAACTCAAAAGGAAGTTTGGAATAAATAGGACGGAGTAGGAAGGTAACCCTGTGACCTCTGAGCTTACCGTAGTTACCTTTCCTCACTAAGAATTAATGGTGCTATCATAAGTTGCCCCAGGGATGAAAGGATTTTGCTCTATGCAAATCACGTGAATATACTGCTGTGCATTTACATAATACAGCACGCTCTTTATCTGGCGTGCCGCACTAGAAACAGGTGTTGGTTTACATGTAATTCTGACTTCTCTGTCATAACTCATTATATACATGAGCATGTCACCTTAAACTGTTAAACTCTGCTTGTTAGTGATGTGATCAGAATTGTCTTATAGATCATGATTCATCTCTGTATTCTCTGAGAAAGCGCTCTTCATCTTGAAAGAGGAGGAGGGTAAGATAAACTTGTAACAAGCCAGCTTCTGAGCTGCGATGGGTCTTTGGAAACTGCACTCCGTGAAGATCCAAGATTCAAATCCCGATGCTGATGACTTTTCTGATTTGGTTTTTCACCGAATTTTTCTCATGTTTTCCGTGGGATGGTATCTTATTTAAATTTCGAATGTATTTATACTAGGTCTCAGACTTTGGATACTACTGAAGACCGTGCAAAGAGTGGATAATGTATTATGTCCGTCTTTAATAATTAATTTCAATTATTTCAATTATTGAAAGTGTGTTAAGCATATTATTTATTTATCTGACAAACATTTAACCTAATGATCGTTGCAGTTGTTATTCTTATATATGAATAATACACCTTAATTTCATTGTCGTTAAGTTTAATACTGGAACCATACCACCGCGCCGACAAATGACCCGGTATGGGACCATACGCCAAGTTGCTTGATGGTATGGGACCTTTTTGGTTAAGGGTCAAATGCCGCCTCATCTGGAAAAACCGAAAAAAAATCCAAATCGATGGGTGAACAAATGCTCTTCCGACCGCACATCCCTCCGTTCCTATAACACAGTATCCGGTCTCCTAGGGCTATGGTGCGTTCGCGACATATCAAAATAAAATTAAATTCTAAGACTAACTTATAGGCATAATAGAACGGAGTAAAACTAGGATGCATTTAACTACGTCAAACGATAACGGCTGAAAATATTTAACATTTAATTCCTCTTGTTAAAACACACTTTATCAAACAGAACCCTGAATAACCATACAAAGAAAACTATACATGTCGGATGAACTGAACAATATAATATAGGAGATATTACTCCATTCCATTTAAAAAATTTAATTCGTGAGTTGATCGTTCCTTTAATATTTCTGGGCCCTATGATAAGCACACCGATTCTTTGAACACTAATTTGAAATATACGGTACTCTAATACATGTATTTGCAAATGCGACGGTTTTTCTTTTTCTTTCTTTCTTTCTTTCTTTCTTTCTTTCTTTCTTTCTTTCTTTCTTTCTTTTTTCTTTTTCTTTTTGCTATTTGCTTTACGTCGCACCGACACAGACCGGTCTTATAGCGACAATGGGATAGGAAAGGCCTAGGAAGTGGAAGGAAGCGGCCGTGGCGTTAAGGTACAGCCCTGGCATTTGCCTGGTGTGAACATCGGAAACCACGGAAAACCATCTTCAGGGCTGCCGACAGTGGGGCTCGAATTCACTATCTCCCGATTACTGGATACTGGCCGCACTTAAGCGATTGCAGCTATCGGGCTCGGTCGACGGTTTTTCAATAATCTATTTCTTTTCTATCGGAAGAAAATACAACACTCCCGAATTTCGGAAACAGCTTTGAGTGGTCGCCTAATTAACTAAATAAAATCCTAATTGAAACCAAATTAAATTAATACTTGTAGACACGATACAACAAACACAAAAATAAACCGATGTCGGATCCGGCATCGAACCCACATCGCATTAAACAGAGAGACCAAACCACGGGACAGAACCCGCTCACGAAGTACGCAACATAAAATAACCATAAAAAAACAACGTTAAATAATATATATACACATTACAAAAACTCCACCGGAACAATATAAAATATTGTGAATGGCTGTCTTTCATGGAAAGAAATTCTTTGTGACGAAAAACCCTGGGTTTGCCTTGGGACTCGAACCGGAGGTCTGCAGCACGCCACTGAGGTTTGGGTCACTGAAAATCCCTATCTGTGATAATAAAAAAAAAAAAAATAATAAAAAAACCATTCTAAACTGGCGTTCCAGTAACTCATATACTTTACAGAAATGAACATAAAGCAATTAGGAAAATTTACTAATGCGAACTTATTGTTGTGAGCCCCGGCATTTCTCCGTTCTGTGTGTAGACTTGACACATTACTTTGCAGACCTCTCCCTAAACAACATGGCCAGGGTGCTCCCTTCGACGACCATAAATCTCTCACCGAGCTCGATAGCTGCAGTCGCTTAAGTGCGGCCAGTATCCAGTATTCGGGAGATAGTAGGTTCGAACCCCACTGTCGGCAGTCCTGAAAATGGTTTTCCGTGGTTTCCTATTTTCACACCAGGCAAATGCTGGGGCTGTACCTTAAGGCCACGGCCGCTTCCTTCCCACTCCTAGCCCTTCCCTGTTCCATCGTCACCATAAGACCTATCTGTGTCGGTGCGACGTAAAGCAACTAGCAAACCAAAAAAAAAATCTCTCACCACATGGTCCTGCCTCTCTTGTCAGGCCAGTAACCCTACTCTTTTAAATCCTCTTAACAGCGAAGCATATTCTCAGGAAAATCGTGGTAAATCTCATTTCAACCACAATTAAATACTTCATATTCCAAAGTTTTATTCATCTATGCGTACTCTGCACATTTACCTCTCTTATGTCACGTCAAACCATTCTATCACTTCTATCCTATCACTTCCACAGAATTTACTCACAAATGACCCGGGTTCACGACTCAGCGATGGGACAGAAAATAACCTACGGTTTTCTTCTACCTTAGACATTCAAAATGGATATAAACTTGGCCATTATTTGCAGTCTATAGAAAATATTGCCTTCTTAACAGAAAAGAAAAACCCTTTGTAAATTGGGAGGACAAGTAGTCGAGCCCCTGGCATGTCACACG
This sequence comes from Anabrus simplex, assembly GCF_040414725.1. Classification (NCBI taxonomy): domain Eukaryota; kingdom Metazoa; phylum Arthropoda; class Insecta; order Orthoptera; family Tettigoniidae; genus Anabrus; species Anabrus simplex. Next base: position 278,468,634 of record NC_090265.1, read on the forward strand.
TCACACACATTTATACAGTCGTTTATCTGTAATACGAGTGTGCAAAATTACATTAAAATCAGACCGCATTGCTATTCCAACGATCTACACGTCAGCAACGGCATGTAGATGATCCTGCCGTCATGCACTATGGATATAAAATGAATATCTCAATATAAAGAAAGAAAAATATACCGTTTGAAATCATAAAACAAAATTACACTTTATGCTTCTTATCTAAAGCACTCTAAATCTTTTGGATATCTAATCTTCAATTCATGCCCATGCGTTACTCTCAAACTCAAATTATATATTCTCGAAATTTATATCACATTCCCAAGTTCTTCCCCATCTAATTTATCTTAAATAAATACAAAGACCGACTCAAAACTGTCCCAAGTTTCTAAACAAATCCATATTTACTTTTACAACTTTATTCTATGTAATTTACATATTTACAAGAAATTAAACTCCGCATTTACAAACTACATAATATTTCAGATCAGTGTGCTTATCGTCATGTCGGGATGTCCATGGCTCGAGCCTCGAAGACGCCCCTGGTGAATATTTACGCCTGCATGACGCTGGCATGGATCATTGGTTCGAAGTCTCCTCTTGCAATCACCATCGGCACCTTCATAGTCCTGCGATCGGATCCACTGGAACTGGCCAATACAAAAGGACGTTCAGTTAACCACGTCTTCGTTCGACACCGTTTTTTAAATCAAATTATGGTGGAATCTCCTTAAATTTTTTTTACCGGTACTGTTTATCAAAGCGAGTTACGGTGGAATCTATTTAAAATGTTCACCAACACTGTTTATCAAGAAACCTTATACAGTCTCCGCGGTCCTACGGTGATACAATCTTTAGCTCGCTCGAATTTTCGCGTTATTTGCACCTCACCGGGATTTTCACATCCGTGTTCGTAATCAGCGTGCGGATTACTTATATACACTGACTGAGCAATGTCATGGGATAGCGGAGCACTGATGCGCAAGTGTGTTGTCTGTGCACCACACGCCCCCTGTGCCAGAGGCAGTTGTATAGGAGACCTTGTGAGCAATGGCTGTGCATGTGACAGGTGTAACGTGGAAGGTCGTCGTGAGCTGACACCGTTCGAACGGGGTATGGTGGTCGGTGCCCGACGGATGCGAAGTGCGATTTCGGACGTGGTGCGGGAATTCGGCTTCACACGATCAACCGTGTCCAGTGTGTATCGTGAATGGTTGAATGCGGGTGTCACCGTCCACAACAGACGAACGACCGGCCGTCCAGCCACCCTCGATGACCGTGACCGGTGACATCTGAGACGGATTGTCAGTAGTGACAGACGTGCAACCGTGCACCAAATCACGGCTCAATTCAACACAGGCCGTGCTAGACACGTCTCCCAGTGAACAGTGGACAATCCGTAGGAACATGGGTTGTATGGGGTATGGGAGGCGGCGCCGCACACGGTGCCACTGTTGACCCAACATCATCGGACACAACGACGCGCATTTGTCGCCTGTCACCAGGGATGGACACTGGAACAATGCCGTAACGTGATATGGTCGGACGAATCACGATTTCAACTGCACCATGCCGATGGGAGGCACCGTGTATGGCGCAGACCACATGAAGCGATGGGTCCCGCCTGCCTCGAAGGTGTGGTCCAGGGCGCTGGTGTCTCTGTTATGGTCTGGGGTGCATTTTCCTGGTATGGAATGGGCCCCCTACTTGTTCTGGAAGAGACTTTGAATGGGACGCGGTATGTTGAGCTGCTCGGAGGCCATCTCCACCCATTTTTGGCCCTCCAGCGCTCATACGGTTCTGCAGTGTTCCAAGATGAAAACGCGCCGCCACATCGCTCCCACGTCGCCCGGGAATGGTTCCAGGAACATGCAGCGGAGGTCCAACGACTGCCATGGCCACCCAGCAGCCCCGATATGAACCCTATCGAGCATATCTGGGATGTCCTGAAACGCAGGCTCCGTGCCATGGATCCTGCACCAACGAACAGACCAGCATTGGCGGCCGCTCTGCAAACGATTTGGTGTCAGCTGCGTCCAGAGGACTACCAGGGACTTGTCGACTCATTTTCACGGCGTCTCACTGCAGTTCGCAGGGCCAGAGGAGGCCCCACACGCTATTAGGTGACTATCCCATGGCATTTGCTAAGTCAGTGTATTTAGGTTGAAAGTGTCTCGAAGACAAACTTTTACTCCCGCACAAAGAAAATATTTTTGCTGAGCCGCGATACGACCGGACCATCTGTCTGCTCCCAACACTTCACGGCAAGCCCTCTCGTCCTCCAAAGGGTGGTCTCTTAAATAATCTCACCCCAAATCGTAGAATGGGTAGCAAACTGTCCCCACCACAATTTCCATCTCTCCTGTTCTACGGGTCCTCCGACGTCGGTGATGCGGTCAAAATGTGTAGCTCAGAATTTTATGACGTCTGATTATATGCGGAAAGCAATTCGCTCGGTAATTTATCAAATATCTTCAATCAAATGAGAAGCTCAACATACCGCGTCCCATTCAAATCTCATTTTTCTCCGATTTCCCGTCCGGAGTCTGGGTTCACAGCTGGCGTGGGTATGCTTCTAACGCTTACATCATCTTCATGCGACGCAACGCTGAAATTTTATAACCCATTATGATTTTGACAGAGGTCTAATATGCTCACATGTGACATGCCGATGTTTCCCTTAATAAGTAATGCAGTTATCTCGAAATACTCAGTCTAAAACCAAGTTAGCAAGTTAGGATTATCGTGTTTCGACCATTTTCAGTGGGCGGGGTTATTAGAATGTGTTTTGCCTCTTTGTTCTTTTCTTAGCTAGCGTTCTCTCTCCTTGGATATTTCAAGCTATGAAATACTTGTGTCGACGCCACCAAGTCGGAGCTGTTGCGCAAACCAACTCAACCTAACTTTCATACGGACAAAGACAGCCAGAAAAATGCCTCAGTCCCTCAATCAGTTGCCGATTAATTATATTTAGGGTGAAGCGAAATTCGCGCACTCGGGCGTTGTAGCGCGACTCCTCACATGCCAGTAATAAAAAAAAAATGTCTCTTACAAAAGTTCGTCCTGCGAATATATCCGGCAGAAAAAGAATGTTAGAGTGGCAATCTGACAACACTGTAATCACATGTAGGGTAACTATCTGTGTCAGCACATACTAGTCGTGCTGTACAGTTGGTGCAGTGGATAGAGTTTTCGGTTGGCATGCAGGAGTTCGAGGGTTCGATCCTGGGTTGAGGCGCACTTTTTTATTTGCTAATTTCCATCGGACATTGCATACTGTAATACAGTAAGCCACTGTTTCTTAGGTCACATGTATCCTACATTTACAAAATTTAGCAACCCTCCAGGGTTGGCTTTTCCCTCGGACTCAGCGAGGGATCCCACCTCTACCGCCTCAAGGGCAGTGTCCTGGAGCTTCAGACTTTTGGGTCGGGGGATACAACGGGGGATAATGACCAGTACCTCGCCCAGGCGGCCTCACCTGCTATGCTGAACAGGGGCCTTGTAGAGGAATGGGGAGATTGGATGGGACAGGCAAGGAAGAGGGAAGGAAGCGGCCGTGGCCTTAAGTGAGGTACCATCCCGGCATTTGCCTGGAGGAGAAGTGGGAAACGACGGAAAACTACTTCCAGGATGGCTGAGGTGGGAATCGAACCCGTCTCTACTCAGTTGACCTCCCGAGGCTGAGTGGACCCCGTTCCAGCCCTCGTACCACTTTTCAAATTTCGTGGCAGAGCCGGGAATCGAACCCGGACCTCCGGGGGTGGCAGCTAATCACGCTAACCACTACACCACAGAGGCGACACGAACCTAGTAGATGAAATAAATTCACTCCTACGACGTGGAAAGGGCGTCTTTCAAAGCTGACCAATGAAAACGAATGTTTGTGCCTTTCTAGGATCGTAGTATGTAAGTGTAAATGGTTTCTAGAGGACTCGCTGCAATCGCTGTTGACGATTAAGATACCAGATACCATACCACCTGGATTACATTTACGAAATAAAAAAACATACGCCTCAAACCAGGATCGACCCTTCGACCTCCTGGATGCTAACCCAAAACTTTATCCACTGCACCAACTGTACAGCACGACTAATATGTGCTGACAGAGGTAGTTACCCTACATGTGGCTAGTGTTGCCAGATTGCCACTTTTCAAAGTCCTTTTTCTCCCGGATATACTCGCAGGACGAACTTTTGTGAGACAATTTTTTATTGCTGGCATGTGAGGAGTCGCACTGCGACGCCCGAGTGCGCGAGTTTCGCTTCACCCTGTATATTACCGATGCGGTTACAATACGAAGTTCCTAAATTCAACTCATGCATTTCATCATCCCCGTGAATACATTTCTGATGATGATGATGATGATGATGATGATGATGATGCTTGTTTAAAGGGGCTTGACATCTAGGTCCATCGGCTTTTGTCATTATTTGTGAAGATATGAATATTAAGAAACTATTCTTCGGTCATTGCCCAGCTCTCCTTTCTCTTTCTCCTTCCTTAATAGACGTGGTTGTTCGTCAGACGTAGAAAGACCGTACAAAGTACCTAGCAAGATTTTATTCTTGATTGCTCCTCTGATCAGTACGCATTTTGTCGAGGGATTGTTAGCTTTTTAAACAATAAAGAAAAAATATTAGGACTGCATCAAAGATGTCATCAGAATTTGGGTTTATATTCTTGTGTAATTTATTGGGCAGTTTTCGCAGAGAAGCCTTAGAACTCCTGAATTTCTTCTAGCGCTTGTGGGGAGATTGTCCTTAGAGTGCTCCGATAATGAGACCATTTCTTAGGAAAATGCAGTAGAAATAAAACCGCTTGGCAGTGCTACAGGAAAGTGCATGCGATGGTCAGGAGCGAAATTCTGCAGTATTCAGAGATGTAATGTTATGCTTCGAATATCTGAGACTTGTCGCCAGTTGTGCATTCGCAGCAGCAGTAGTGATTTAATCCCTGTCACTCACTGATTGAGCATAGGGCAAGAGGTCTACTTCTGTTTGTGTTTCTGTAAAGTTTCATTCTCGATTCTACAAGTTATTAGGCCACATCACCCGAACCCCAGTGGAAGGGCTTCATCCTTTAGCTTCTAGGCATGCTGATTTTCTGTCAGGGTTTCTTCCCTTAGCCTTTAGAGAACCATCTCCATATACCACAAGGCAGCAGCTATGCCAGAGCCCCGTTAGCTGCTATTTACAGGGCTCCTGTAAGGCCGTCACAGCTATCGTAGCGATCTTGTGGCACACAAGGCCCCTCTGTACTTAATCGTTAAAGGCACCTCCTTACTTCTAAACGTTGCCCGCCCTCCGCGACGTGCACGAGGGGTTGGACCACAGCCATATAGATTTATACTGGCAATGAGCAGTAGGATTCTGAAGCCGGAAGCGTGCGGCCGCCGCCATCTTACGTCACTATACTACCCCGATGTATTAATGTAAAATAGTAGCCGAAACGGGAATATTGGACAGGAGATAATTAAAATAATTAAAAGCACATAGAAATAATAAAAATAACATTAATTAGACCTATTAAGTCCTTTATTTTACTGTTAAAAAAAGGAAGACTGGTATATCAATTTATCAATGCTTAGAAATAACCAACCTGTTGTAGACCGATGTTTGGTCAAATCTGTATCCATTCAAGTCTCTTACAGCATGGTTCACACGTATTTTCAGGTTTGTTTGTTTGTTTGTTTGTTTGTTTGTTTGTTTGTCCAATTCTTGCCCCGTTTCTCTACGGGGTCGGGTATGAGGTGAGATGAATCTGTCGTGGCGAGTTTTTATGACCGGATGTCCTTCCTGACATTAACCTCATCAGAGATGTTAATGAGATGAAATGAATCACGTGATATACTAGGAAGGGAGATAGTGAAACTCGGTGCCGACACATAGTCTACTCCTGTCGAATAGCACAAATGGGTCTGCTCAAGGGTTAACGTCCCCATGCGACGGACGAATCACCATCAACAGCGTCATATGCCCTCACTCCATATGAGTATTGTGGAGAGGTTTGGAATTTAATCCAGGCTTTTGTCACGCAATTTAGTTATTAGAAATTGTATACCACACCACCTCTCATACCCTGCCGGCCAACATTCTGATGGTGAAATACAGTCGCTCGCATAAGTATTCGTCCATGTGTCCTTTTCATATACTGAACACCAAAACTGCATTACAAGGCTTCGGATACGTTCAGAAACAAACACGCAGTGAATATGCAATATATATGCACTATAATACCGGCAGAATACACCTCTTGCACGTCAGTGCTCTTTAATAATGAAGAATGAGTGTTGTTGGGCTAGGAAATGGCAACGCAAAAGTATTCGTCCGCCTTGTGCATTATCTTGTGTAACGAACACAGCATTGAGGAAAGGGGACGCATCACCAAGCTTAGTCCATCAGTGATACGGGCAGTGTCGGTGAGACAACATCTAGTGCATGCCCCGAGTACGATGGGAAAGATAAGGAAACGAACTGTTCTTGAACGCCAACGAATTATCCAACTCCACATACTTGTTAATTCGTGAAGAGTAATTACTGAAAAACAGGAATACCGCGAACTACAGTCGCAAGTATCATTCAACGATACAAGACCAGTGAAACTTAATCAACTGGGCGGTCGAGGAAGCTGACAACACGCGAAGAGCGAAGCATAATACACACCGTCCAGAAAAATCCCCATGTGTCTGGACCTGTGCTTCGAACAGAAGTACAAACCTCCACTGGGAAGAACATCAGCACCGACACCGTACGATGTGTGTTACACAGAGCTGGTTTGCAGGGGCGTACAGGCCGGAAGAAGCCCTGGATAAGAGAGGTGAACCATAAGAAGAGGCTGGCGTTCGCCAAACAGTACGTTATGAAGCCACCAGCATTATGGAAACGCTGGTTGTTTACGGACGAGAGCAAATTCTGTTTATTCAATTGCTCTGGAAAGCGACGTGTATGGAGAAACAAGAACGCCGAGCTCCAAAGTCAAAATCTGCAACCAACCGCAAAATATAGAGGAGGTTCCATAATGGTATGCGGGTGTATGTCGGCGGCTGGGGTAGGCAACTGCCATATAATACCTGAACGGATAGATAAGATTTTATATTTGAGTATATTAAAGCAACACTTAACACCCAGCGTGGCAAAATAAGGTCTTAGTGGTGAGTACTTCTTCCAGCAAGATAATGACCCTAAACACACTGCTCGTGTTGTTAGGGAATGGCCACTCTACAATACACCTCATGTGCTGCAGACACCACCCCACTCCCCAGACTTAAACCCCATACATCATTTAGGGGCGGAATTAAAATGTACACTGTGCAAGCAGCGTATTCCAAAAAAAAAAAATCTCTGAAACAATACTTCATGGAAGAATGGCACGAAATAGGCCCGGAAGTGACAGAAAAACTGGTGACATCCATGCCGGAACGCCTTCAAGCCGTGATTGGTTCCATAGGACTACTGATATTTAGAAAACGACTGAACATTCCTTGACTTCTTATTGTGGACGAATACTTTTGCAACGTAACTATTCTGTAAGCAGTGTGATTGTTTTTATTTGTTCCAAATGCCAGTGCTTATGGTGCTATACATTATGTCCTCAGATGTTCAGATGGCAAATAAAACATACGATTACTTGTTTGCAATTAACTTCTTTATTGTATTTGTGCTACTGGCTATTGTCCTCACATGAAAAGCGAATAATTTTGCGGCTGTATTTTTTTCGACCACGGTATCAGACCGTTTATACCAGGCGGCTCTTCCGTGTATTTCTTCAAGTATAGTTTCATCCCCCGGCCAAGAGTCTGAAGCTACAGGACACTGCCCTTGAGGCGGTAGAGGTGGGATCTTTCGCTAAGTCCGAGGGAAAAACCGAACCTGGAGGGTAAACAGATGATGATGTTGTTGATGATGATGATGATGATGATAATAATAATAATAATAATAATAATAATAATAATAATAATAATAATAATACTGTATAATGTTATTTTACGTCCCACGAACTACTTTTACGGTTTTCGGAGACGCCGAGGTGCCGGCTAAGGATTTTCTCTCTGTACAACAGCTTCCTGTCCGCCTCTGTGGTGTAGTGGTTAGCGTGTTAGCTGCCACCCCCGGAGGCCCGGGTTCGATTCCCGGCTCTGCCACGAAATTTGAAAAGTGGTACGAGGGCTGGAACGGGGTCCACTCAGCCTCGGGAGGTCAACTGAATAGAGGTGGGTTCGATTCCCACCTCAGCCATCCTGGAGGTGGTTTTCCGTGGTTTCCCACTTCTCCTCCAGGCGAGTGCCGGGATGGTACCTAACTTAAGGCCACGGCCGCTTCCTTCCCTCTTCCTTGCTTATCCCTTCCAATCTTCCCATCCCTCCACAAGGCCCCTGTTCAGCATAGCAGGTGAGGCCGCCTGGGCGAGATACTGGTCATACTCCCCAGTTGTATCCGCCGACCAAGAGTCTGAAGCTCCAGGACACTGCCCTTGAGGCGGGATCCCTCGCTAAGTCCGAGGGAAAAACCGAACCTGGAGGGTAAACAGATGATGATGATGATGACAACAGCTTCCTTACAAGTATTACATTGTAGAGAACTGACTAACGTCTACAAATCCTGATATATTCAATAATATTCTGTGATAATAAACCTAACACCCTATTTCGATTGATGCAAGCTTACCAAACCTTCCACTAATTTTAAAAGTAATTTTGACATCCTTATAATATATCTGTTAAGATCAGAAGAGGCCGAGACCGATGTTATAACATTGCTTTTCGCCGGGCTGAGTGGCTCAGACGGTTGAGGCGCTGGCCTTCTGACCCCATCTTGGCAGGTTCGATCCTGGCTCAGTCCGGTAGTATTTAAAGGTACTCAAATACGTCGGCTTCGTGTCGGTAGATTTACTGGCCCGTAAATGAACTCCCGCGGGACTAAATTCCGCCACATCGGCGTCTCCGAAAACCGTAAAAACTGTATTTAGTGGGACGTAAAGCCAATAACATTATTATTATTATTATTATTATTATTATTATTATTATTATTATTATTATTATAAAATTACTAACACCAGCAAAACAAAAACTTAACATATAACCAAATGTTGTAGTAACATCATTATTATAATTACTATTATTATTGAGCCCTTTGCCGCAGCCTATCACAAGGGGGCTAATGCCAACAAATATACACTGGTATTCATCATTCTGCCACACAGTAGTTTTCCGAAAAATTAATGTGAAATGCACATAAAGGCATCATAAAACAAAACTGCACGTGACATAGCAACGTGCATGTTTAAGTAAATCGATAGTAGTAGTAGTAGTAGTAGTAGTAGTACATAGTTTTCAGTGCCTTCTGTTAATTTGTGTTGAACGTTAGACATGCCAGGACGGCGCAGGGATGTCTCCAGTGGGCTTGTGTAACGCCAGATGGTCATACCGGAGAATTGCGTAAGACTTTTCACGGGGAATTAGAATGTGAGTGTCTTTGACTAGGAGTAGGTATACACATGTCCATACACCTAGGTCCGGAGAGCGTATTCCGTTGTAATTCAGCAGGGTTCGTCAAGTGATTACACATCAGAATGGTTTACCCCAACCAAGGAGCTCCATTTTAGTTTAGGTTGAGTGAACATTTGTGAACAGCGGAGAGACTTGCTGTTCATTTGCTGAGGTTGATGCAGCAATTACACACCACTGAAAGGTGATCTTTCCATCGTTCTCCTATTAACAAAGTTTTCTCCTATTAGTGAATAAGTGCATAATATTGCACATGCAAACTAGACGTCGTGGGGACGCTCTCACCGACATCAACAACATGATGCTTTCCTGACCACACATTCACGCGGCTATTTAGCATTTTTTTTTTCAAAACCGAAGTTGCCAATATTGGTTGAGCAGTTTAAGTTTGGACTTTCTCTAATTAACTAGTGGTGTTCTGTAAGTATGTCAGGTAATAATTAAATAGGCTTCGTAAATCCTTGTTCCATGTGCTTCAGTGTAGTATTGTCTTTTCCCGAGGTTAAATGATGTTCTCGAATATTGCCACATCCTTTGGACAATAACAACGTGTGTTTATGTAATATTCTCGGTTTTCAATGCTTAAAGATATTTTGGCGAATTATATTGGTAGACATTTCGTGTTTATTTTTTATTTTTAACCATGGCCAGTAGTGCGTAACTAATGCTATGAATATAGAATGGAAAAAAATCTTTCTATTTTTGAAATTTGACAAACCTAGAGATAACTGGCCTGGGTATATTAACTTTTGATAAGAGCAGGTGGAAACAGTGGCAGGAAGGTATTCATAATCAAGAAATAAAAGCTGTTACGGCTGAAGATATTGCAAAAAGCTGTGCCATTTAATGTGAATGGATAGGAATAGCTTACATAAGAGACAAATGGAATCCTCAACGAGGGTAATAGAAATTAAGGAGCCGGGCTGAGTGGCTCAGACGGTTAAGGCGCTGGCCTTCTAACCCCAACTTGGCAGGTTCGATCCTGGCTCAGTCCGGTGGTATTTGAAGGTGCTCAAATACGACAGCCCCGTGTCGGTAGATTTACTGGCACGTAAAAGAACTCCTGCGGGACTAAATTCCGGCACCTCGGCGTCTCCGAAGACCGTAAAAGTAGTTAATGGGACGTAAAGCAAATAGCATTATTATTATTTAGAAATTAAGGAATACACAGTAGTCAGTGGTTATAATTTAATGAAACTATCGCGAGGGTGCTTAGATTTTAAGTTTCTTTTTTAAACTGGTGCTCGCTGACGGAAGCTGGAGAGTATATGTTTGAAAGAATATGTGCAGTACAATACTGCAAACATTTTAGATTGGTTCTCGACTCGTTGTGAAATCAGTAGAAGCGTTTTTCATTTTCGTTTCATAGAGTTAAACTACAGTTGTTAGCACAGGTGGCCGCCTCTGTGGTGTAGTGGTTAGCGCGATTAGCTGCCACCCCCGGAGGCCCGGGTTCGATTCCCGGCTCTGCCACGAAATTTGAAAAGTGGTACGAGGGCTGGAACGGGGTCCACTCAGCCTCGGGAGGTCAACTGAGTAGAGGTGGGTTCGATGCCCACCTCAGCCATCCTGGAAGTGGTTTTCCGTGGTTTCCCACTTCTCCTCCAGGTGAATGCCGGGATGGTACCTACCTTAAGGCCACAGCCGCTTCCTTCCCTCTTCCTTGCCTATCCCTTCCAATCTTCCCATCCCTCCACAAGGCCCCTGTTCAGCATAGCAGGTGAGGCCGCCTGGGCGAGGTACTGGTCATACTCCCCAGTTGTATCCCCGGCCAAGAGTCTGAAGCTCCAGGACACTGCCCTTGATGCGGTAGAGGTGGGATCCCTCGCTAAGTCCGAGGGAAAAACCGAACCTGGAGGGTAAACAGATGATGATGATGATGTTAGCACAGGTACAGGGACTTGAAACACTCATCATTAAACTTTAAAATTTCTCAGAACTAAGTGTTCTGTGCGTAGCTGTGAGCTTGCATTCGGGAGATAGTGGGTTGGAATCCCACCATTGGGAGACCTGAAGATGGTTTTTCATGGTATTCCATTTTCACACAGGGCAAATACTGGGGCTGTACTTTAATTAAGGCCACGGCCAACTACCTTCCCAAACCTAGCCCTTTCCTATCCTTGCGTCGCCGAAAACCTTCGATGTTAGTGCGAGGTTAAACCGCTAGCAAACAATATAAATAAATAAAATATAAATAAATATCAGAGTAAGTTCTTGAATTGAAATTTAGTGTCATGTGACGACGAAAGAAAGAAAACAAAACTATATTGCAAAAACTTAAGGTATATGGAGGTTATGTCGATATTGGAGACTAATAAGATATGCTGGAAAACTTGGTAAATTTAGTAACTGGGAAAATACAGTAAATCTGGAAAACATCTAGCCCCTGAACAATCTGAGGTCTTTGAAAACTACGGCCTTTATATTTTTTAAATAAGTCAATTAACTAGAACATAGATTACTTTTTAATGCCCTGTCCTTTTGTTAACTGAGGACTTTTTGTGCTGATGATTGCAGATCTATTTGTCTAGAAGTGGAGATATGCAAATAGCTGATATTCCAGGGACCGCCCTATGGCGGAACAGTCCATCAATCAAGTGTGCACATTTTGGCCAGCTTGGCCTCACGGATAATTACTTTCTGATGATGAATGGCGTTCTAGTCGGAACAGTAAGAACTAGCAACCTTCACATAACGTTTACTGCGGAATACTTTCAACGAGAACTATCATATGGTTTTGGATGAATATGCTAATTATGTAGGTGTTTTAAGATTAAACGGATTTTAAAGGAAGTAAACTACCGAAATATTAAGATTTAATTTTCGCATGAGTGATTTGTTTATTTGTTTGTTTAAAGGCTCACAGATTGAGCACCTAAAATATATTTCACGTTAAGTGTACGATAATGACGTATGTCATCGCGAGAATTGAGCTCGCATTCAGATTAGCAATATATTTTTCTTTTTAACTTAGAATATATGTTTATCTAAGTTGTCTTATTTGGATCAAACATTAACATTTCGGGCACTTTTTTTTTTTTTTTTTTTTTTTTTGCTATTTGCTTTACGTCGCACCGGCACAGATAGGTCTTATGGCGACGATGGAATAGGAGAGGCCTAGGAAGTGGAAGGAAGCGGCCGTGGCCTTAATTAATGTACAGCCCCGGCATTTGCCTGGTGTGAAAATGGGAAACCACGGAAAACCATCTTCAGGGCTGCCGACAGTGGATCTCGAACCCACTATCTCCCGATTACTGGATACTGGCCGCACTTAAGCGACTGCAGCTATCGAGCTCGGTAAAGGGCACATTTTAATCACCTTGCAATGAAAGCTGCCAGTCTCCTTTAAAGCATACCTCGCGCCGCCAAACCTACGTAGGGCCTAAACTCGTCCATATTGAAAACAATATAAAGTATTGGGGTGCTGTTGAACCCGTTATCACATACTATGCTACGGCTTTTCAAGATATCCTTCATAAACGGTGGGCACAAATGAAACTATGCCAGATTCAAAGAGGCTATCGTGGCTATCTGTTTCACAGCGACATAGCTCTGATAATAGCTGGAATTGAGCCTCTGTATCTGACAACTATGTTTAACGCAAAACTTACTAATTCGAAGAGCGGTTCTCTTCAAACGCCTCACTATGATGTTAAAAAAAGTCTCACTTTTGGCCTCACTTTTTGTTGTCAGGCCATCCTGGCTTGTACGATGAACGCTTGCTAGTAACCCTCCACAACAATATACATCACTGCTTCATATACACTGACGGGTCTCGGATGACAATGTTTTTAACTGTTCGTAATATTTTTGTGCGGTATTTTGTTCAACTAACCTACTTTTAGGTAAAATAGGTTTACCTTCCTGGGTTTAATAATAATAATAATAATAATAATGATAATAATAATAATAATAAAGTTGTTGACATAAATCTGTTTTATTTCCAAATAAATAGACTCACTTTTTAAGACTCAATATCCTCTATAGCACAACGCAGTATCTGATGGCTCAACTTTTGATCTCGCTTAGATGACGATCACATGAAAACTCATGGAATGACGCAACAGTAAACCATGGCAATCGGCATTGTGTCACTAAATAATGATACTAAGCGCAGCACGTTGCGACAGCCAGCTGCAGCCTAGGGATGGAAATGATATAAAAGTTTGAGAAATAACGATAATTTCGTTTCGATTTATTGATATATCGATACCGAAATTTTGATTCAATTTTTCGCACAGTATCTGTTTTTTCATACATGTATAATTTTTTCTTTAAATAATAATTGTAACAATAGGAAAACAGCTACCGGGGTTTGAATTCCCGCAGCATAAGTGAAAACATTGCAACCTATCTGTGACTGCCTTAACTAATTGTCTATACTGGTGATTCCTAGTGCCACGTAGTATACCGAAGTGTAGTGAACTTGATAGAGAATATTCATAAATTGTGCTTTGATAACCTGATAGCATTCAGTTGATTTTCTGTCATTTTGAAGTTGTCATCACTGTCTGTAACTTTGATTGACCAATCAGATTTCTGTCTATGTAATGATCCACAGACAAGTTGATTGCGTCATTGTTGTAGAACTGTCAGCCAACCTTCGCATAAATACTGTGAGTTTTGGACCTAATGCGTCAATCTACATCGGGACTCTAAAGAGTGCTACATTAAAGGAGGTCTCCTTCGGGAGTCGTTGCAGAGGCTGGGAGCTGGCATAAGGTAAAGCAGGACTATAACTTGACCATGTAATCTGTATCTGCGTGTGTTAAAGGGAAGATTCCAGCGTTCTCCTTTAATATGTAACTGTTAGGTCGATCTGCGTTTCCTAAATTTAATGTAGGGTTTTCTTTCTTTCTTTTTGTTGGGACTTTAAATGTAGGTTTTCTTGGTAGTCTTCGCACATAATGTAATCATCCTTCATTGGGACTTTGTAAGGACGCACGAGTGTGTATCCTCGTTTCCATTATTCACTTTGTTTTCTGGTGACTAAGTTTCTACCTTCTAAAATTCTCTATCCTGTTTCGAACTTAATATTTTCTTCCTGGTCACCATGTAGCATGGCTTAGCCTCTGTGTCACCGGGCCTTAAGTCCTGTCAGGTTTTTTCTTCTGTCTTTAGCTGGGATTGATGGAAGTAGATTCAGCGTCCATTTTCATATTTTGTTCTCGGCCTTTTGCTTTTCTATTTAAACTTGTTTCTCTAACCTTGGGCCGGGTAGTATGGGCTTCGGTCCCTGTTTCCTTTCTGGATCTTTCGAGACACTTTCGGATCTGGCTTCCCTACGGAATAAGGGTAGCGAGTGTGAAAGCCGTTCGAGCTTTCTAGATCAGATAGTGTATTCTGCTGAAGGTAACTAAAGGGTGACGTAATTTTGTGAATTCATTAATCTAGGTAAAATTTAGGCCTATTAGGCCATGCCAACTGTAATTTAAGTGTGACTTAGGGTTCGAGACCATTCTTAAAGATAATGCTTGGGTTGAGGGTTGCGTTCCCCTTGTGGTAACCTAGTTTTGGAAACTTCGATTTCTTCTTTCGGTTGTCAACTTATACCATTATGTATTCCCTATTCTGCTTGTGTGTAAAAGCTTGTGCCCGACTACTCCATACCAAAGATTTACACATTTTATAAGGCCTATTGGTCGCAAGAACGTAAAGAAGCCCATTCTGAAAGGATGAAGAAATACTGGGTTGATGGAAAGAAGAACCAGAAATGAATGATGCTAAAAAACAAAACAAGAAAAGTGTGCATTTATCAAATGGTGGTTCCAGGACTGTTACGGTGGACGGATTATACCATAAATATTAATGATTGCAATTATGTTCATATCTATGAAATTGAGGTTTTTACAAACAATATTAGTAATATTATTTCTAAAAATAGTTCATATACAGGTGATATTGCTTTAAGTAAAGTGTTTTAAAATAGATATTTAGGCAAGGTGTTTAGATTTATTACTTATTTATAAAATCATTTATTTAGTATTTTCATTGAGAATATTAATGTTGTATTTAGTAATTATATAATAAATATGAATTCCAGTTACTGGAAGCAAGAATGTAAAAATGTAAAAGCCGTCATGAAAATTATAGTAGATGACCTGTCTTTCAGCACTGTAGAGGAGAGGGAGTTAACGACAGCTATTGCCACTCATTATATAGTTCCTTCAAGCTATACAACTAAAAAACTAATAGGTAAAAAGTATGAAGCTTATGTATCCATTATGAAGTAACATTTTTAGATATCTTGCATTAATAACAGAAATGTGGACAAACATTCAGATGAAAAGATTTTAGGGGCGATTCTGCACTTAGCAAAGGAGGAGGAGTTAAATTCAGTAAATATCGGGGTACATGAGCTGAGTGAGTCACACAAAGCAGAATATATAGGCTCTGAATTGTTTGATGCTCTGAGTGAATTTTGAGTTCCGAAAGAAAAGTAGCTGCTGTCGTTACAGATGGTGGTGGAAATACGGCTACATTTGTAGTTAACATATTTGGAAAAATCGCCAAATAGGCCTACCATGTTTTCACGTGCCTTGAATTTGGTGTGCGAAAACTACATGCAAAATGCAGAAGGCGTTAGAGGTAATTTAAAATGTAGGAATTTAGTGTCGTGGTTTAAACATCATGTAAGTGCAAGTGATAATCTCAGGAAATTGCAACGAAATTCTGGAATCTCTGAAGGCACGTTGTTGAAACTCACTGTAAATGTAAAAAACTAGATGGGACTCTATATTCCATATGCTGGAGAGATTTTTGGAAGTGGTAGGCTTTGTAGGACAAGTTGTTTTTAAATACGTACATGTATCAAATAAAGTGTGAAGTTTTTGTTAAAACTTGCAACATTCTAAATTATGTTTCCTTACGTTTAAACTTTACGTTGTTAGTTAGAAGAGAACATAATTGTGTCCTAGATTGAATCCTATTCATCATTCAAATTTCTCCCGTCCTTGCATCAATAACCTAATACAGATGCACGCAGAGTTAAATTAACTATTTTCTATTGTGTATATTTTTAAGCTCTCCTTACGTACACCGTAATTTTTTAAAGTAGGGTTTTCCTTCTAAATATATCGGTGACTTAAAAATGTATTGCTTGTCGTTAGAGATATATCGATATGTTTTCAGTATATTGCAATATCAATATATCGGTATTTAAATTATTTCCCCCATCACTACTGCAGCCTAGGTGCTTCAAGCAGGCCGAATGCTAGTGCTTGGTGGCTGGGAGAGGATTATTAGCGTGGACAGTTTCTGACGGAATGGCTACGTCTTCTATAATAAATATTTGTAGCAGCAAACTATACCAAACTAAAATAGTTGTTAACATGTTTCTTCATGGTTGATGACGCAACAGGTCAGACCACGTAAACTTGTTTCTCAATAAGAAAGCCGGGTACTTCAAAAATTTTAATTAATAAGTTACTATTTGTCAATTCTTGTGGCTCAGAAATGATTTAATATTATATTTTCGAACTTGATTAATTATGTAAATGTTTTAATCTTACTCGATTTCGTATCTGTACAAGAATGTTTGAAATGTAAACTACCAGTAAACTGAATTGTTTCCTTCTCTCTCTCTCTCTCTCTCTCTCTCTCCCTCTCTCCACACGCACGCACACACCACACACGGCGTCCTGACACTTACTGTACTGCTATCGAGATTTCTTACCCTGCGCCCTCTAGACCATAGATTAATCGGAAGATGCAGTGAAGCGTTGTCACTCGATCTTGAGCTATAGATTTTGTAATCTGTTTAACGTCATTATAAATTCATGAGCCACTTGAAGTCCTGTTCCAAGTCACAACGCCAGGAAATGATCTGGCGCTTGCGTACTTGCGACGCGTTGTGATCAGCTTTCATCCAGCTCTAGATCTCTGAAGTTCACGATAGCGTGATACAGTATTAGCCGCGTGTTGACCGCTTGACATAAACAACTGTTGCATGCTGTCGCGGTCTCGGATACCCTGCCGCCAAATACCTTTCTTACAGCTGAGCATGAAATTGAAACGCTGTTAATAGCCTGCATTTTATTTGATTTCACTCCTACTTCCAAATCTGATCTATTCGTCAGAAGGACGGTTCTTCATTGTTGTTTCATGTCAGCACTCCGAGAAGTTCGACGGCGGTAATTGTTGACCATGTAACTGGTGACCCAACTGACAGAAGTGCACAGAGAGGACGGAACTACGCGGCGGATGTTAGGTGTTCACTACACAGGGGCGTAACCTTAGGGCTTGCAATGCAGGCGGGCCCGGGTCTATAAGGGGCCCCGCAGACTTCTCGCAAAAAAAAATATGCCCTAGTGAAATGTCACTCTGCACGGAAAGGGTCTAGGCGGTTTTGTAGAATCAGTCAAATAGTGGTTTTTTTTTTCTGTACAATTTGTATGTAGAAGAATTGCCACTTGATTGCATCTAGCAGCAGTTAACCAAACGAAAGGTTTCATTTCTATTAGAGCATAGTAGGATAAAGTTATACCCTAAAGAAATAATCTTCTGTCTACGCGTTTAACTTTGTTGATAATCCTTGAATACGGTAGTTCTTGCGAATTTCAAACTTTAGGTCTAATTGTAATTTTCATTTCCATTTGTGCTTATTAATAACCTATTGTAATTAGGATACGTCTGAACGTAGTTTAAAAACTGTTGTAGTGTATTGTAGTGACTTATTAGGATTTAGAGTGCTTATTCTATTATTTTGAGTAGTCTTGCGAATTTCAAACTTTAATTGTAATTTCCATTTCAGATTGTGATTAGTAATAACCTGTTGTATTATAATTAGGTTACGTCTGAACGTAGTTTACAATCATTGTAGTGTATTATAGTAGGTATTTTATTATAAATTAGTGCGTTTATTCTATTAATGTGAAATATTTGTGTAGTGTAGTACAGTATCTATAATATCTGTGGCATCTGTATTAACTCTCTTACTAGAATTCTGTTGCAGTAATAAATGCAGACTTAACTGCAGTTTAGAATTGTATAGACCTAATTCTTGTGTATTACTTTCGGTTTTCAGTAATTAACAGCAATTTTCATTCTGTTAGGGTGTTGTAGAAAAAGAATTCGTATAACTAAGTACCGGTAGTATTGTAGTGTAGTAGTAGCTTATATTAATTACCTTGTTGTTGTGTGATTTTTGTGAACTATCCTAGACAATATTTCTTTCCTTTCATTTTTATAGGCAATATTTCTTTCCTTTCATTTTTATAAGCAATATTTCTTTCCTTTCATTTTTATTTGCACAGGATAAGTTATTTTTCCTTTTCTTCCAATTATTCCGTAAATAATGGCTAAGCAGTGCAACTGTAGGACCTGTGGGTGTGGCCAGGCAATTAAGGAGTATGAGGGAGGAGTTGGAGAGTTTGAGGGAGATAATTAGGATTCTTTCAGAGGACAGGAAGGAAAGTAAGCCTCCCTTAAATAATGTACAGGATACAATAGGTGTAAAGGAGGGATGGGAAGGAAATGGGGGAATGAGGAGATTGCAGGCTAGGGATCCTGTTCAGGGTCAGAATTCAGGACAGGTGTCTGTTAGAAATCGGTACGAGTCACTGCAGGCAGAACAACAGAGGGAAGATGAGGAACAGGGAACTGTTGCTGAGATGTGTGGAAGTAGGAGGAAGGGAAAACGTAGGAAAGGGAAATATAGTGTAGTGGAAAGGAAAAGACAGGTGGAACAGGGTCATGGGAGGGAGAAAAGGGAGGAGAAAGTAGCTTCTGCAGCAGTGAGAGAAGTTAGGGCTGACCAGGAGGGGAGGGGATCAAATGAACTGGGTAGGGTTGAGGCTCTGGTCATGGGGGATTCCATCGTTAGACACGTGGGGAAAGTGTGTGGAGGAAAGGGAACCAGGGTAGAGTGTTATCCAGGAATTAGGTTGAGGCAGATGTTGAGGAAAGTAGAAGAGAAGGAAGAGGGAAAGGAGAAGGTGGTAGTGTTTCACGTTGGTACTAACACCGTAAGGCAAGCAGGTATAAGTACCAACATAGTTGGGGATGTGTGGGATCTGGTAAATGCAGCACGGATGAAGTTTAAGAAAGCGGAGATTGTTATCAGTGGAATACTGTGTAGGAGGGATACTGATTGGAAGGTGATTGGGGATTTAAATGCGACTATGGAGTGGGTATGTGGGAAACTGGGAGTGAGATTTCTAGATCCTAATGGGTGGGTAGGAGACAGGGATCTGCGCCCAGATGGCCTTCACTTAAACCGCAGTGGTACATATAAGTTCGGAAACTTGTTTAGAAGGGTTATAGGCAGGTACATTCAGGGAAACGGGGTGGGCTAGGGAGCGGTGTTAAGCGAACAGGGAACTGGAAATCAAGTAGGGATGACATAAAAATGTTAGTGCTCAATTGTAGAAGCATTGTAAACAAAGGAATCGAATTAAGTAATTTAATAGAAATATACTTACCAGATATTGTAATAGGAGTTGAATCATCGCTGAGAAATGATATAATTGATGCAGAGAAATTCTTACGGAACTGGAGTGTGTATCGTAGAGATAGGCTAGGAATGGCAGGAGGGGGAGTATTCATTCTGGTGAAAGAAGAATTTGTAAGCTACTAAAAAGTTAAGGATGAAAAACAT
Organism: Anabrus simplex; assembly: GCF_040414725.1. Lineage (NCBI taxonomy): Eukaryota > Metazoa > Arthropoda > Insecta > Orthoptera > Tettigoniidae > Anabrus > Anabrus simplex. The sequence goes on from NC_090265.1 coordinate 278,488,730, forward strand.
GAAATTCTGGGTGTAAGACTCTTCTCTAAAGATAATAGGAAACTTGATATCTTTGGACTGTACAGACTGGGAAATGGTAGCGCTGACGCTGATTCAGAATTATTTGATAAGATAATCCGCTATGTTGGAAATGATATGGAAAGGAATGTGATAGTAGCAGGTGATCTCAATTTAACAAATGTCAATTGGGAAGGTAATGCGAACGACAGGAAGCATGAGCAACAAATGGCAAATAAGTTAATATGGGAAAGGCACCTGATTAAGAAAGTGATGGAACCAACTAGAGGGAAGAATATTTTGGATGTGGTACTGATAAAACCAGATGAGCTCTATAGAGAGACAAAGGTCATAAATGGTATTAGTGATCACGAAGCTGTTTTTGTCGTAGTTAAAAAATGTGAAAGAAAGGTATTAAAATTAGGACTATTAGGCAGTACCATATGGCTGATAAAACAGGCATGAGGGAGTTTTTAAAAAGTAACTATGATCGCTGGAAAATGGTAAATAAAAATGTAAACAGACTCTTGGATGGGTTTAAAGAAATTGATGAGGAATGTGAAAATAAGTTTGTTCCTTTAAAGGTGGTAAGGAATGGTAAGGATCCACTATATTATAACAGAGAAGTAAAGAGACTAAGAAGGAGGTCCCGGTTGGAAAGAAATAGAAATGGCTGTGGAAGTAAGGAGAAATTGAAGGAACTTACTAGGAAATTGAATCTAGCAAAGAAGTCAGCTAAGGATAACATGATGGCAAGCATAATTGGTGGCCACACTAATTTTAGTGAAAAATGGAAGAGTATGTATAGGTACTTTAAGGCAGAAACAGGTTCCAAGAAGAACATTCCAGGAATAATTAATGAACAAGGGGAGTGTGTATGCGAGGATCTTCAAAAGGCAGAAGTATTCAGTCAGCAGTATATAAAGATTGTTGGTTACAAGGATAATGTCCAGATAGGGGATGTGAGTAACACTAAAGAAGTATTAAAATTTACCTATGATAACAATGGCATTTACAGTAAGATACAAAAGTTGAAAACTAGAAAAGCAGCTGGAATTCTTAAGATTTCTGGGGATATACTAAAGGCAATGGGTTGGAATATAGTACCATATCTGAAATACTTATTTGATTATTGTTTGGTTGAAGGAGCTATACCAAATGAATGGAGAGTTGCTATAGTAGCCCCTGTATATAAAGGAAAGGGTGGTAGACATAAAGCTGAAAATTACAGGTCAGTCAGTTTGACATGCATTGTATGTAAGCTTTGGGAAAGCATTCTTTCTGATTATATTAGACATGATTGCGAAATTAATAACTGGTTTGACAGAAGGCAGTTTGGTTTTAGGAAAGGTTATTCGACTGAAGATCAGCTTGTAGGATTTCAGCAAGATATAGCAGATATTCTGGATTCAGGAGGCCAAATGGACTGTATTGCGATTGACCTATCTAAGGCATTTGATAGGGTAGATCATGGAAGACTATTGGCAAAAATGAGTGCAATTGGACTATACAAAAGAGTGACTGAATGGGTGGCTATATTTCTAGAAAATAGAACTCAGAGATTTAGAGTAGACAAAGCTTTATCTGACCCTATAATAATTAAGAGGGGAATTTCTCAAGGCAGTATTATTGGATCTTTATATTTTCTTATATATATCAATGATATGTGTAAAGAAGTGGAATCAGAGATAAGGCTGTTTGCAGATATTATTCTGTACAGAGTAATAAATGTTGCAAGATTGTGAGCGGCTGCAGGGTGACCTCGATAGTGTTGAGATGGACGGTGGACAAGGGTATGATGATAATCGGGGTTAAAAGTCAGGTTGTGAGTTTCTCAAATAGGATAAGTCCTCTCAGTTTTAATTACTGCGTTGATGGGGTGAAAGTTCCTTTTGGGGGTCATTGTAAATAGCTAGGTTTTAATATAAGAAAAGACCTTCATTAGGGTAATCACATAAATATGATTGTTAATAAAGGGTACAGATCTCTCTGCACATGGTTATGAGGGTATTTAGGGGTTGTAGTAAGGATGTGAAGGAGAGGGCATATAAGTCTCTGGTAAGACCCCAACTAGAGTATGGTTCCAGTGTATCGGACCCTCACCAGGATTAATTGATTCAAGAACTGGAAAAAATCTAAAGAAAAGCAGCTCGATTTGCTCTGGGTGATTTCCGACTAAAGAGTAGCGTTACAAAACTGTTGCAAAGTTTGGGCTGGGAAAATTTGTTAGAAAGGAGACGAGCTGCTCGATTAAATGGTATGTTCCGAGCTGTCAGAGGAGAGATGGTGTGGGAGGACATCAGTAGACGAATAAGTTTGTGTGGTGTCTTTAAAAGGATGAAAGATCACAATATGAAGATAAAGTTGGAATTCAAGTGGACAAATTCGGGCAAATATTCTTTTATAGGAAGGGGAGTATGGGCTTGGAATAACTTACCAAGGGAGATGTTCAATAATTTTCCAATTTCTTTGCGATCTTTTAAGAAAAGGCTAGGAAAACAACAGATAGGGAATCTGCCACCTGTGCGACTGCCCTAAATGCAGATCAGTAGTGATTGATTGATTGATTGATTGATTGATTGATTGATTGATTGATTGATTGATTGATTGATTGATTGATTGATTGATTGATTGATTGATTGACTGTGTTGACTGTAACAGCACTGCTGTAAACAAAGCTTATCCTTGCCGTCTCGCGCAACACCGCAACACGCTCTTTATAAAAGACCTGCACCAAATTAGATAAACATAATTACAACAATGAAAGTTGATACCATAATATCCCACTTTAGTTAGGAAATGATACTTTCTTGATATAGTATTATGCACCTGAGATAGTACTACGCACAAATTTTGCAGACCATTTAACTTTTTCGCACATTATTCGACAACAGTGTATAATAATTTCAATAAGAAGTTGAAGTAATAATCGGTCAACTCTCTTTCGAACGAGCTTTCTTTGCGCCAAGTTAATAAGTTTGTCAGTTGTCCGGTTTGATATTTTTCAAATTTTATTTGAACAGAGCTTTATTCAAGTTCGTTCGTATACTTTTTGTGCTGTGATCGAGTAAATAATTGTAACGGAGACTTCGGTATTGGTTACAAAGTATAGTTCTGTAGTTACTGAAAAATAATACATTCGTGTGGCTATTTCTAGCCGAGTGCATTCCTTGTAAGGCAGACCCTCCGATGAGGGTGGGCGGCATCAGCCATGTGTAGGTAATTGCGTGTTATTGTGGTGGAGAATAATGTTGTGTGGTGTGTGCAGGGATGTTGAGGACAGCCCAAACACCCGGCCCCCGACCCATTGGAATTAACCAATGAAGGTTAAAATATCTGACCCGGTCGAGATTTGAACCCAGGAGCCTCTGGACCGAAGGCCAGAACGCTGACCATTCAGCCAACGGGTCGGACTACTGAAAAAATGAAGCCAATGAAAGTTATTTACGAACTTCTATGTGCTTCATGGTTGACAGCTCAGCAGCTTAGCCGTTAAACCACGGAGTCAGTCAAATGAAACATGTTAAGCAGTAGTTTTAATAATCTTGCAATAAGAAATAATCCCTTTGTTCATATAACTTGACAGTACATTGCATTACTTATGTTACCTGTTACCTATGGCGCGACGGCCCGTTTTCGGGTCATGGCCTCCCCAGTTGCTCGCGCAGCAACTCTCCAATCCCGGATGTTGAGGATGTGTGCTGCGTCCTGATATACACCATCTTCTCATGTGTTACGTGGCCTTCCCACAGGCCTTCCTCTTCTAAAGATTCCTAAGAATATCTTCTTTGGGATTCGGTGTTCTTCCATCCTAATTAGATGACCTTCCCATTTAAGTCTCTTAATTCGAATGGCATGCGACAGGGGTGCCTCCCCATACAGGGAATATAGTTCATTGTTATATCTAATTCTCCATTCCCCTTGTACGCATATGGATCCATAAATTTTCCTCAGGATTTTCCTTTCGAAGGAATCTATCTTCTCCACGGCTTTCTTTGGGAGGGTCCACGTATCGCTTCCATACATCACTATACTGCGAAAGAGGTTTTTGTATAGCATAACTTTTAGGTTCTGGTTTATATCTCTACTTATGAAAAGAGGTAGTACTGCGAAGAATGCTCTATTGGCAGCTTGAATTCTTGCCTGTATTTCTACCATTTCCTCATTCTTGTTGATTAGATGTACACCAAGATATTTAAACTCATCCACCACCTCCACTTTGGACCCTTCAGGGACAAGTTAATCATCTGTTTACTTCCTTCTCCGAGCCTGCACCATTACCTTCGTCTTTTGTTCATTGATCCTAAGTCCAATCTCTTTGCCTTCTCTACTTAAGTCTTCAAATGCTTCTTTAACTGTCCTTGTTGTTCTTCCCATCAAATTGTCATCAGCATATTATTCAACTAGTTGAGCTGTTTTGTATAGAAGTGTTCCACTGGTGTCCACCCTTAACTTTCTAATCACTGATTCTAGTGCCAGGTTAAATAGAATTGGTGCTAAGCCATCTCCTTGCTTCAATCCCTGATTCGCTTCGAAGAAGCTGCCTGCTTCAGTCTGAATTTTCACTCCCACCATCATATTTCTCATAGTTAATTCCACCAGTCGCACCAGCTTTTCTGGTATCTTGAACTCTCTTAATATCTCCATTATCCCAGTAAGTAGAGTCGTATGCTTGTTAAAAGTCGATAAACATCTGTACCACATCTATGCCCGTTCCCAACACTTCTCCAACACTTGTTTCACAGTAAATATCTGATCAATAGTGGATCTTCCCTTCCGGAACCCTGCCTGGTATTCTCCTAGAATTTCTTCCGCCAGGGGTTCTAGTCTCTTCTTCAGGATGGAGGTGAACAGCTTATGCACTGTACACGGCAGTGTAATCCCTCTATAATTGCTACATACCAACTATACTTCTTGTATATTGGGCATATGATGTCTTTGCGCCAGTCTTCAGGCATTTCTTCTGTATTCCACACAATCACAATTAGATCATATATTGCTTCTTGTAGTGTGGTTCCTCCGTATTTCCACAACTCTGCAGGGATTCCATACCTGGTGCTTCATTGTTTTTCAGTTGCTGTATGGTTTCCCTCACTTCTTGCATAGATGGTGCTGTGACTTCTGATTCATTTGTCTCATTGTTACTCCTTGAGGTAGTTGGTGTTTTCCTTTCCATTTCTACTGGGTTCAGGAGGTGTTGGAAATATTCCTTCCATCTATCTTAGATCCCTTCTTTATCTCCCAAAATCTGTCCATCTCTGTCCTTACACATGTTTGTTCTTGCCTTGAATCCTTCTTTCACTTCCTTAACTTCTCTGTAAGCCATGTAGCTATTATCTTCTTTAAATTCCTCCACTATTCTAGCCATTTTGTCGTTTTATTTTCTTCTCTTCTCTTCTTTCTTCGACATACATTCCTTACTTCTTTATTCTGATTTTCAACCTCTTGTTTCTTCACCCTTGTTGGTCTCTCTAAACATGCTTTGTATGCCTTCTCTTTCTTCTATGGGTTTTTGACATTCCTCATCAAACCATTCCTTTGTGTTCCTTTTGGGTGCAATGTCTAGTGTGTCCTTTGCCACGGCCTTAACGCTTTCCTTCAGAGCAACCCATTTGGTTTCGACCGTTGCTGTTTGCTCCTTATTAAATTTCTCTACGAGAACTTCTGCCATTCTTTCCCCGTATCTTTCTGATACTTCCTTATTCTTCAGTTCACTAGTATTTTACTTTTCTATCCTACTCACTCCTTCCTTTCTTGTTTTTATAATGCGACACCTTAAGATTGCCTTAAATAGGAAGTGGTCGGAGCGACAACTTGTTTCTCTGTATGATCTGACATCCATGATATTGGTTGCCCATCTTTTCTCCATCACTACATGGTCTATTTGATTACAGGTCTTTCCACCCGGCGATATTCATGTTTTCTTGTGTACCTCTTTATGAGGGAAACAAGTTGACATCACCTTCATATTTTTGCTGGTAGCAAGGTCAAGCAATCTCTGTCCATTATCATTAGTATTGTTGTGTAAACTTTGGATCCCTGTTATTCCTTGATATATCTCCTCCTTCCCAATTTGTGCATTTAGGTCTCCTATTATCATCTTAGCATAATTTTCAGCATAGAAATGATCCTTGACTATCTGTTCCTTGTCTTCCGTTGGTGCATATACATTTACGATTGTTAGATTATACAATCGCATTTTTAACTGGCAGTGTTACCAATCTTTCATTTACTGCCATCACCTTTGGCTTGTGTTCGTACTATAAATGCTACTCCTCATTTTGCATTCCTTGGCTTCCCACTACTAAATATTGTGTAGGTTTTGGTGTCCCAGATCTCATCTCTTCCTGACCATCTTGTTTCTTGAATGGCTGCTATGTCCACTTTGACTTCTAGTTTCTGCGTCAATACTTTCAATACTCCGGCTCGTAGAAGGGTGCGTACATTCCATGTACTAATTGTGTAGTCCATTTCCTTTAGCTTAGCTCGCCATCTATTAAATCCACCATTCCGAGGCATATTATGGGGCTTCGTAACAGTTTGTTTTCCGGAGCGAGGTTGTTAGCCTTGCTCCAACCCCCAGCAATCCTGGAGGACCGATGTTTTCTGTTAGGGTTGTCTCCCTTAGCTGATTGGTCCCCATTTAAGCGTCGGGAACTCGCTTTCCGCCCTTACAAGACTTAGCCGTGTACCTTAAACAATGTACCCGTTGCCCAGAGGCCACGGCGTGGACGTGCATGTATCGGACTTGGTAGGAATAAATGGCATTTCCTGTGTTTTGCTAGTGCACTTCCACCAGCAAGAAGTACACCCACAGGAAAACACACTACCCCTTCAACCGCCATTGAATTGCTTCTGCCTGCTGTAATTAAATTTATATTAAGTTATTCATAGGTTTTACATTGTATTTGAGGGGACCCGAATTTTTATTTTGGCAGACGGGCCTGTATCACATGTGTTACGCCCTTGTCACTGTATTAGTAACTAGCTGTAGTACCCATCATTGACAGGACAATTACTTAGCGTATGCATGATTATATTTTTTCCACCCCTCGTATTCTTCCCCCAGATTCTGAGGCGCATGATTGGGCATGCCTCTCCCTGCTAGCGGCTTATCGTGACATACTCGCATTATAGTTCTCTTTGGTCCTTCTCAGTTTCATTTTGTTTTGTATTATTGCTGATCTTGATTTTGATCTCTTCCTTCCGGTACAAAAGAAACCTAAGTATCAGGTTAATTTCCAAGCAATACTGACACATGTACAAAGCCTTTAAAATCTGGAGGAACGATTTTCATAGCAACTTCCTTTATAGTCTATAGAGTTAGTTACCGGATCCTGGTCTTGACTGTTCACACGACTGCTACTGATATTTCTCTCCTTTTGTTTTGGCTTTGTCGGAAAAAAAAGGTATAGAACAAAAAATGTCGTGAGCTATTTATCTTGTAAAACAGTTAATTAATTATTTTAACGTATGGCTACATCACTAAAAATATTTACAATAATTATAATAAAATAACAAACTAATGTCCCGGCCACGAATGTAGTCTATTCATACCTCCATCTAAACTAGGAACTCTGCTGGATCGCTGGAGAAAGCTCTCAAAGAACATTCTTTGACAATATGAGCAGTCTGCTTTTCAGCGCCATAATCAAAACTTGGAGAAGTTATTTTCTTCCATTTGTGCAGGAAATCGGCACACCTACCAGTGTCGGTTCTGATTCGGTTAAGAACCAACCAGATCTTGCGTGGCAATTCAAAGGTACCCTCTCCTGAAATATTTTCAGCAACTTATAGCTAAGATCATGCTCGACCTTATTCTAAAATGAAATACCAAGTTTCATTAAAATCCACCCATCCATTTTTCCATGATATTGTGACTGACAGACAGACACATGTTAAACTAAACTCGATATAGGTCATTACAATCTTGTCAGAATACAATATTAACAGACTGGAATGTCGCGTATAAAAAATGCTGGCCTTTGGTCACAGGGGTCCCGGGTTCGATTCCCAGCAGGGTCGGGAATTTTAACCATTATTGGTCAATTCCCCTGACGCGGGGACTGGGTGTATGTGTCGTTTTCATCATTTCATCCTCATCACGACGCACAGGTCGCCTACAGGCGTCAGATCAAAAGACCTGCGCCAGGCCTCTCCGGAAGCCACATGCCATTATTATATGGAATGGTCGATCAAATGAAAAACAGAACAATTTCTCGCTTTTCACGAAAGTTGGCGTTCTAACAGTGTCAAGTTCCAGAGCTGGAAAGACCCGGCCATAGACACCGGTAAGGCCTCTGGTGGCCACGATCGTTACGGCGTTGAAGTCTAAATGGTCTGACACCGTGGTTAGCCGGTTCGAGACCCGTTGGTCGAAAAACATTTCACCGTGAGAATGTTGGCCGGCAGGGTAGGGGAGGTGGTGACATGAATCACTAGATTGCGTGCCAAAATGCTGGATTGAATTCCAAACTTCTCAGCAGTGCTCATGTAGAGTGAGGGCATATGACTCTGTTGATGGTGATTCATCCATCACATAGGGACGTAAAGCTTTGGGCACACCTCTTAGTGTTATTCGACAGGAATAGGCTACGTGCCGACACTGGGTTTCGCCCTCTCCCTACCTCATTAACTTCATCCCACGCCAAGACGCGCAGGTCGCCCGAGTACGCCGAACATGTCCTCGTACACTCCCGGCACTAAAAGCCATACGATAAATAAATAACTCTGGTGAGCATTGCTGTGTCATTTTCCGTTACGTGTACACACTACCAGTTCCTATCAGTCTCCTAGCATGGATCGAATAGCTGGAATACTATGATTAACCACTGTGTCACGTACCAGCAATCAGAACACGTATGAACCTGAGGAATGGCATGCTAAAAAGAAAGTTATCTAACTCCCCAGCTACTTCTGTTCTACTTGGCACGCAACAGTAATACCATCTGTTGGAGATCAGTGGCAACAGAGGAGATAAAGCATATTACAACAAACAATAGTCAATGTGATGTTGTTGTTGATCAATATTATAGGCCTTCGCATCTAGCTTTCTTCTGACTGTGATATTAGGGCATCCAATGTAAAGGGAGTCCTTCTTCCTCCTTTCTCGACATTCATTCACAACTTTTTCTCATTTCGATAGTCATCTTTACCATTTTCCTTACCGATACGGGTTGATGAGCACGCGGTTTTTCACCTTAAGGCAATTATGAGAAAACCACAGTCATCGCCATTTAACTCAACAATATTTTCCATGTTAGCGATGCACGGCGTTGACGTGGACTAAGCAACAAAAGTCTAAATTATGAGCAAGTGGCCGCGCGGTTTGAGTCATATAGCTATCAGCTTGCATTTGGAAGATAGTGGGTTCGAGCCCCACTGTAGACAGCCCTGAAGATGGTTTTCTGTGGTTTCCCATTTTCACACCCGGTAAATGCTTGGGATTGTACCTTAATTAAGGCCCACGGCCGCTTACCTCCTATTCCTAGCACTTTCCTATGCCATCATCGGCATAAGACCTATCTGTGTCGGTGCGACGTGAAGCAAATTGTGAAAACAAAACAAAAAACGAAATTATGAATGTCTGTTATCATAGCTGGTTCTGTAACTAAGACATAAATTATCGAAAATTGTGTTTTTGCAACGTTTGTTACCTATGTATTTATCGATAGGACTACTAATAACATCGCTATTTGAGAATGACATTTTCGTCCTTCCCCTAAACAACCATTTCAACCGGAGTGAATAAAATTATTTAAAGCCTAGATTGTAGTGCCTTATTCTCCGACTTTGCATATCGTTTTTCATTCCGTTTTGTTCATTCATTCTCTTGTGATGCGCGTGCGTACATACATACTGTTACGTGCTCAAGCGACAGTCAGCCTTGTCGCAGCCCATTCGGTATTACCTGAAAGTGGATGACTAAGTCAGCTCGGGCAACTCCTCAGTTCGCCCGAGGACATGCCTCGGCCCTTTCTCGATTGTTCCCTTCATATAGTGTCTCCATGCGATTTCTGGAAGATATGACGGGAAAGTTCGATCTCCAGCCGAACCCGGAATTTTCTAGTGGACCAACATCGAGGTATAAATACAAGGCCCGTGCGAGCGAGTTGTTGTGATGTCGGAGAGACTAGTGAGTGCGTGGACTGCATCGACGGAACGAAAGACTATAGTGTGTGTGTTCGTGTATTTCTGCGTGAGTCAGGGAGGGAAGCCGCTGTCGCGAGTGTGAAAGTAAATGGACCTGTCTTAATGTTCACTGTTGGGAGTATTGTCCTGCTTGTTCCGTAATAATAAATTTGGAGCTTAATCTATAAGAAAATGATTTATTGTACAGGAATATTTCCTAACACCATTACTGAGAAAAAAGAACTTCCAATAGAACAAAAAACACACGCCTTGCGCACTTCACTTCCTTTTTTTAAACAAAACTTAAGGGAGGGCTGTCACGATACCAACCACTACAAACACATAACCGGATAGAAATCAAAATTCTCTTAACATCCTTCCCACCTTGCAATTTTCGTTTACACTAATCTACAGGTAAAATTTTAACACAATGAAAATAGACAGCAGCATTCTACAATAAAACATTACAATCTTTCATTTGACACTGATTTTCATACAATACCTGTCTCTTCTGGAATATTTATAAGTCCAAACGTATTGGTGTTTTCACTATTCTATTCTATTCTATTCTATTCTATTCTATTCTATTCTATTCTATTCTATTCTACCACTTCTTGTAAACTTCACTTGTGGATTTGCCACTGCATCAGATGATCCATGCGAAGCCTTCTCTGGCTGTATCTCCAGGTTAGAATCTGGCCAATTGCTCTGTACTACTGCAGATTCATCTGATGAGGCGACTTCTAAGGGATAAAGCCTTTGAATCGTCCGCACCCTCTCGTCTGCAGCCGTTCTCAGTTTGACAACCCTGACGACGCCATCTTTACCAGGGCACACCTCCTGGACGACACCTAGTGGCCAATCGACTCGTTTGATGTCATCAGCTCCGATCAGCACGTCTCCAACATTCACTTTGTTGGATGTCCTACCTCCCTGTTGAATAAGAAGAGCCACGAATTCTTTGCGGAACCTCTGCCGAAGATCGTACCGTAGTTTCTGTAGATAACGCCATCTTAATTCTATTCCTTTTCTGTCGATGGCATCCAAATCTGGCACATCAGTACTAAGTATCTCATGAAGAAAATCAGCTGGTTTCAGTGGTTTCAGATCGTGTAACTCATCGGATACATATGTCAATGGCCGTGAATTTATAATAGCTTCACAGTCACACAATATCGTGCTTAACTCTTCGCAAGTAATCGAAGCCTTGCCTAAATTACGACGAAGCAGCTCTTTCACCAGCTCAATATGAACTGCTCGAAAGACGGCGCAGGTGAATAACACGAGCCACACCTTCTCTCCAGTCTTCAGATACAATGGTCCAGCAAGATCTACCCCGGTGACTTGAAATACTGCGGTGCAGTTAACTCGCTCCTTGGAAAGTGGGGCAGATTGTGTCTCCATTGACCTGGACCGATACCTCTTACATCTGACACAGCTCATTATGATTTGCCTAACCAACTTTCTTCCTCCTATGATCCAGAAATCTTCTCTAAGGATTGTTAATAAAGTTTGAAGTCCAGCGTGCTTAGACAGGCAATGTTTTTCCATCACCATTCTCTCAGCGACGATGCTATCTGAAGGCAGCACAATGGGGTACTTGAAGTTTTCTTTATAATCACCGTAGGCTAACTTTGTTCGCAGCCTTAGAATTCCCTGACTATCTTCAAAAAACTGAGTTTTCCATTTCATCTTTTGCTCTATGATCTCTCTGTTCTCTGTTTGAACACATCTTATCAGACACTTTTCTGCCCCGACTACTTCTTCTACAGATAGTTCTCCCTTCTTTTTGGCATCTCTGTGTCGTAGGTTGTAGACAAATCTCAGTGCCCAGCCAATCATGCGTAACGTTCTATGGTAACTAGAAAAATAGCAGTCTCGATGTAAACTCTTCCTTATCAAATACTGCATTCGTTACGATAATCTTTTTCTCCTTGTTGACTTCATCCTCAGGAGCCACAATGTCCAATTTAGGCCATCGTTCAGTGTCAGCCTTGAGCCATGTGGGACCTTCCCAGCACTTACTTTCTACCAAAAACTTTGCGCTCTTGCCTCTGGATAGTAGGTCAGCAGGGTTTAAAAACCCTGGAGCATGATGCCAATCCTTCGGGTTACTGAACTTGTGTATTTCCTCACAACGATTTCCTACGAATACACTCCAGTTTTCTTTCGTCTTGATCCAGGTGAGCACCACTGTAGAGTCACTCCAAAAGTATGTTTTACAGTCTTGGAGGTGTAATGCCCTTTTCACTTGTGTGCATAACCGAGTGGCTATGACCGCAGCTAACAATTCTAGGCGGGGTGTAGTTATCGGTCCTAAAGGTGCAACCCTAGCTTTAGCTTGGACCAACTGTAATGACACAATAGAGTCCTTTTCTGCCCTTAGGAATATACACGTAGCATTTGACAATTTGCTGGCATCAGCAAGCACATGAATAGTTAATCCCCTGCTATCAAATTCTCATGGTACAAGTCTTCTTGGAATCCTACATTGTTTCAACAAAGGTAAGTGTTTTACCAAAGAATGGAATTTTTTTGTTATTTGTTGTGGTAATTCCTCGTCCCATCCACATTTTGCTCTCCAGGCTTCCTGCATCAATACTTTAGGGATTAATGTTACTGGACACAGAAAACCAAGTGGATGAAAAATACGTTGTACAATTTACAGTAAGCTTCTCTTAGAAGTTGAAAGTGTAGTTAGCTCAACTGTATTAATGATACAGAACATCTCATCTGACCGAGCATCCCACATAAGACCAAGTATTGAAACAATGTTCTCTGACTCTGATTTTTCTGGTGAACTGCTTATCCACCCTCTTAATTCAAAATGTGCTGAACTCATCATTTTAGTAGATTTTTCAATGAACACGCTCAACTCTTCTTTGGTTTCACAGCTAGTGACACAATTGTCCACATAGAAAGAATTCTGCAGCTTCTTGGCCATTTTCAGATCTTCAGCTGAAACTTTACTCAGGTGATGCGCTATCGTTGCTCCTAATAGTAATGGGCTGCACGTAACCCCAAACACTACTCTGCAATGCCGCAATGTGATGACCTCGCCTTTGGAACAATCTTTCCACAAGAGAAATCTTAGAAAATCCCTGTCATCCTCATAGAGGCTTATCTGCAGGAACGCCTTTTTAATATCAGCCGTGACCCCTATGGCATGCTTTCGAAACTGCAACAAAAGTTTGGGAATAATCTCGATGAAATTTGGTCCCTTCTCCAAGCATTTATTCAGCGAATTGCCATGTCTGTCCTTTGCCGAGGCATCAAACACAGGCCTAATTTTAGCAGTTAAACTTGATTCCTTAATTACTGCTCTGTGTGGTAAATAGTGGCCTGACGTCTCGTCATTCTCATTTACAGTCTCCACGATTCCACATTCTATCCACTCCTGAATCACATCATCATAATCTATAAGCTTGTCCAAGTTTATCAATCTTCTAGTGACTGCTTCCAACCTCTTCTCAGCTAACTTCCTGTTATCTAACAATTCTGAATGGCCATCCTTCCAGGGGAGACGAACCTCGTATCTCCCTTCTTCATTCACCCTTACAGTTTCATTGAAGTGTTTCACGACTTCCTCTTCCATCTCTTTCTTTGACTGAGACTCTGCAGGGTCCTTTATGCCAATGGTTTCTAACTTCCACAAGTCTGATATATCCATTGCTTTACCAAAAGTGAGACTGACTAGTGACTGATTGCCCTTAGCCAGATCTCGCTGACCCATCACTGTCAAACCTAATCTGGTTTCCAGTGCATACATATTTTCATCCATCTTGATCAGAACTCCTATAAGCAGCTCCCCCAAAACATCTCAAGCAACAAATACACCTCTGGAACATTGACCCCAACATCTGTTAACTGAATGTTTGTAGTTGCAAGAACAGCGTAAACATGTTGAGTTTCTAACCTTGGAACATAACCACGTATTTTTTCTTCTTATCAAGCACCGAGACTGTGCATTTAGTGCTTGCAGTGTTACGTCATAAACATTATGGGTCTCTTTGCTAGTTTCTACACCACCAAACAAACAATGAGACATCACTTCCTTTCCCAGTTTTTGTAGTCCTAACTTCCTAGCGCTTTCTTGGGTTATGTAAGACATTTGTGACCCAGAATCTGATAAAATTCGTGCAAGCTTGACAGGTCCTTCACTACCAGAAACCTCCACAACAAGAGTTTGTAAAAGCGTCTCTGCATTTTGATGGGCAGTTAAAGTCTCAGTGTTTTGATTATCCTTTCCCTTTGAATTTTCCCTCTCCTCTTTCTTAGTAATTATATCAGGACATAAGATAGCACAACGATCCATTTTTAAGCAAATCATACAGTTCACAAGTGCTTTACATTTCCTCGAGTTATGCCCCTTCCTTAAACAACGAAAGCAAGCACCCCTTTTCAAAATATCCTTCTCTCCATTCTGGAGATTTCTCGCTTTAAAATAATCAGCAGATCTATAGGAACTCTTGTCACACCAGATACAACCTGTTTCAGTTTTCTGACTCTCACCTGAGTACAAAGCAGCAGCAGTGGGAAGTCTCTCTTGTTTACCTGGCTTGCATAACATGTCCTCCCTTTTTACAATAAAACTAGAGCGAGCAAGTGACAAACGTTCTTCACTCTCCACTTCTTGTTTTATAAACAGTAACAACTTGCTTAGGCGATGATCGTGATCATTTTCTGATATGAGATACACGAACTCTCTCTCATGCCTTCATAAACTCTTCTGGTAATGCAGACTCCACCAGAGGATACATCATTGCTGCATACTTATCACTAGTGACTCCTAAAGATTCCAAAGCTCTCAGTTGTGTTTCTAATTTATCATAGAGGCTTCCAATACTAAGGCTACTACCTTCGGTAGCTTGAAGCAGAACAAGATTTAGAAGTTCTCGGACATATATTTCTATAAGTAATTCTTCCCTAGCATACCTGGATTTCAGGTGATCTATTGCCTTTTGATAGTTCGCTCCGGACGGAGGGAAACTCTCAACTAGCTCCCTGGCCACGGAACCTGGAACAGTAACCTGTATAAGATACTGAAATTTGTCTTCCGGATAGATATCACTGTCGTCGTTTGTTTTCTTAAACTGTCCCCCAAAACCAATCCATTTTTTTATATCTCCATGGAACTTTTTAAGCTGTAGGTTGGGTAAACTGAAATTCCTTTTCTTCGTCGTCTCGATCTCACTCGCTAAGGCCTCACCTCCACCAACAGATAAATTCACTTGAAAATTATTTTCGAACCTAACCTTAACTTATAGCCACTTCTCCCGGTACGTTTCTGCCGTGTCGAATTCCTTGGCGTCGTCTTCTTCTGTCGTTTCTTCGACACCCCTAAGTGCTTGAACCTTTTAATCCAAAGATAACATCCGCATTGCCTTATCTTCTAAAATACGGAAGTATGTCAACATTTCTTCCGCATCTACGACTGCTTCAGATATTTTTATTTGAAACTCGCCATGTGCTCTCGTAAATAGTCTATATTTGTGATCTTTCCTTATTATACTGTTTAAGCTCCTTCATCAACTACGTCCTGTCGCGGTCGCCAGAAAATGTTCCGTAATAATAAATTTGGAGCTTAATCTATAAGGAAAATGATTTATTGTACAGGAATATTTCCTAACACCATTACTGAGAAAAAAGAACTTCCAATAGAACAAAAAAACACACGCCGTGCGCACTTCACGACTGTCATCCTTTTTTAAACAAAACTTAAGGGAGGGCTGTCATGATACCAACCACTACAAATACATAACAGGATAGAAATCAAAATTTTCTTAACACTGCTGTTGAGTCCTGTTGAGCTGTCTGGTTGCTCACTGCGAGTGACTCTGTGAAGTATAAGTGGAGCCGAACCAACGAACAGTCGTCGTGTGTTGTATAGCCAGCTGTCTACGCACAGTGGCTGTAGGAGGTGGCTGGACATTGGGAAAGTGAAAGTAAGGATTAGTATCGCAGGTAAAGGAACGGGCTGGACACTAGCTGCGCCATAAGGTAGAGAGATTTGTAAATAGGCTGGTAATTAGTGTGGCCATACATAACTGGTTAGAATTGTTTATGATTAAATATGTGTGTGTTTATTTATCAGGCCATCCTGAAATAAATTAGAGTAATGAAACAGATGAGTTTTATTTGTAACAATGCATGCATACAGACTGTGATGACGGAAAATTAAAATTTTATTTCCTTCTTACTGTGGAAACGACTGATATAGAAGTACCATTCTTTAATTCTGTGTAATGTACAGACAACACTTTTATTTTTATATAGATTTGATGTACATTTAATGTAGGCCTAATATACGCATCCTGAATATTTTATAATAGACTAATATAATAATAATAATAATCCGTCATTTTGATTTGATGCCATTTAGGTTTTCTACGTGTCAGTTTTGGAGTTGTGTTTTACTGTACCACAATGCAGAGAATCGGATTTCTGTTGGGTTATATATGGTCGAGTTTTTAAGTGAAAACGTGTTAGGTAATCACTAAATTTGTCGCCTGAGAACTTATCATCAGATATCGTACGGCATGAACTTTTTTCGTCCTTTAAAAAAATCAGACGCAGGGCTGAGGTTCTCAGATATTAGAGCACTGACCTGGTGAGTTTAAGTTGTCTAGTATGACGCGACTCAGTCCGGCAGTATTTGAAGGTGTTCAGCCTCCTGTCGGTATATTCCATCGGCTTTCAACTGGACAGCGTGGGTTGACGTTAGCCGGGTCTGATATTGCGTCCACTTATGTTTTTTCCTATCCGACCTTCCTTGGTCAATTCTTGTTCTCTTCCGATCCTGAAGGCATTAGGTTTGTGAGGCTAGGGTGTCTTTCAATGCCCTTCGCGGCATTTCCCTTTCTTTTGCCGATAACCCTCATTTCTCGAAGGATTGAGCCTCTTTCATGTTTCCCCGTGATTAGTATTAATAGAAGATGGTTGCCAACTTCTGCTCCCTCTTAAAAATACAATTACCACCACCTCTGCCTCGCGTCGGTATATTTACTGGTAAGTGAATGAATTCCTGCAGGACAACATTCCGGCACCTCGGTATTTCCGAAAACAGTAACAGTAGTGAGTCGTAATTATTATTATTATTATTATTATTATTATTATTATTATTATTATTATTATTATTATTATTATTATTATTATTATTATTATTATTATTATGCCGTTTCACTCTCTTTGGGGTACTTTGAATCAATCACTTCTTTGTGTTTTCTTTTCTTAGTGCCGAGTATTTCTTCATTCTTTCTGATCTTCAATTCCTCTCGTCTTGGCTTTTAATGTAGATTTGTCTTGGAACCTTATATTTTCGTCTTCAGTTATTACTTTATCTGCTCGATCGAATACGGAATAAGCCATAAGCTCATGCAGGACTTTAAGTCTATTCCAGAGGAGTGTAAGTGTTTCGCCTCCTAGCATTTTGTTTATGGCCGATCTCTTAACCCTTTTCTTTTGTACACTAAGACCATTTAGAATGGGCACTTATTGCCCCTATTTAAAGTGTCATTGGTAATTGACGAGTAACTGTCGAGCTGAAATGACAGTAAACACTGTTTTGAAGTTTATCTAGTGTAAAATTTGACAGAAAACTTCAGCCTCTGAGAGGCTGGACTCCAGTAAAATTTCGGAATGTAAGTGAGTGGAGCCAAGGTGCTCTTTGAAGTAGTGTAACTTTAGAGCTACAGAGCTCATTTCTTGTAACTTACTGTGTCAACAATTTTCTCTATTGTACCTGATTTTTGGACTTATAGTCGACTCTTGTTATCCGAGTTGACGAGCTCTTTAACTGTTATTTGTTGTTCTTGATTCAGATCGTCTATCAAAGTTTGAAGTCAGAAAAAACAAGGTACAAATTCAGAATTTAGTGTTTTAAATTATGCTTTCATCTTTTCTCTGTCTACCCACTCAACCTGGCACCTGCTTACAACTCTGTAAACCACGTGGTTTCCTTTATAAATTGGTATTATTATAGATTCCTTCCATTCCTTTGGTATTACACTATTATTTATGACATAGTGGTTTCTCATTTTGACACCAGCCAAATGCTGAGGATGTACCTCTACTACAATCCCGGTCGCCTCCTATCTTATCGTCGCCACAAGAAGCATTTTGATATGACGCTATTTGAGCTACCTGGATGTAAATTTCGACGGCCTGGTAGACGAGATGGCAGAGAAGAGGATCTCTGTCGGGCGATCTATGGCTGAGGCTTTGATTAATTTTTTCGAATAACACCGAATGTGTTACCGTAGATCTTCTACGTGCAGACATCATACGATATGGAATGCCGAATGAACTATTTTTTGCCCTTTCAGTGCCCGACCCTCTTTGCCGAGTTTAAACCCACTCTACCGGTGATCCTCAGAGGGAGCTTTTCAACACGTAAACCTGTGCCATATGTTGAAGAAATACTAACTTGTGAAGAGATCGTTGAGCAAGCAGACTTGAGGAATTCATTTATACGTTTTCGAACGAATACTGTAGAACATCCGAGGTACCGTACCGTTTGTTGAGTTTTACCTTTTAAAAATGTATAATTATTTGTCATTGTTTTAAATCTTTTCATTATAAGCTACGGTACTCATATTTTTTCTGACATTGAATCCGATCCACAGGAAAGCAATATCCTATTTTGAAATTATTGCATACTTTCCATCAGGAACCGCGTCCACCTTGGCAAAGAACTGTGGCTGAGTTTTTGATTGCCGAATAACACCAAATGTGTCACCGGAGATCTTTGACGTGCAGACATCATACGACATGGAATGCCGAATGAACTATATTTCTTGCCCTTTTAATGCCCGACCCTCTCTGCCGAGTTTAAACACACTCTACCAGTGATCAATCAATCAATCAATCAATCAATCAATCAATCAATCAATCAATCAATCAATCAATCAATCAATCAATCAATCAATCAATCAATCAATCAATCAATCAATCAATCAATCTTGTTTTGCTATTGATGACATTGTTGACATCAGTGTCTCAGAATCAGAGGTGGAATCGGTGAATAACCAGTATTACAGTAGATTCGTCTTGGAATGTGAAACATTTTTCTGCAAGTGCACGATGTCTTGTCAATCGTGCAGGAACAGCCTGCTCAAGCAGAGTTATACTGCCTGTGGTTCTCTGCGCTGTCATGGGCCATTGCTCCGCAGAGAGTCCGGGTCAGTCCGCTCGTGGATTGACAGTGTCCTTGACTCGTGTATGCTTACCACGTGCTTGTGTTAGTCGCGCTTTATTTTTATCTAACGATGTTGATTACGGTACGTCAAATTGTTTGAAAGAGTTACAAAACTAACTTTTACACAACCTATTATTGCTCCCTTCACACGATGAAACTATCCTGCGGGTGAGGGCAGTAGAATCAATTCACGGTATCATCTGCTTGTCGTACAAGGAGACTAAAAGTTGAAAATCCTCAGGAGACTCTCAGCTTAGGAGCGTAGGTTGGCAATCACAGTGTCCGGACATTTCGTACCACGGACATTCCGTACCACATGATTTTTGAAGACATTTCGTACCACCTAGGTCATTATCTACGTGCGAACGGTTTTCCGGTAATACCCAGATATTTACGCCAGGACAATCCGTACCACTTGATGTCAAATTGGAATTCCGTGTCCACGCCAGCGGGCGTAATGAGCCTGACAGGCGCACTTTAGAAATCAGAAACAAAAAATAATTTACAAAATTTGCTGAAGAAAACTTTTATATTATTTTAATAATTGCCCTTTAAACTATACTTATCACTTATGTTTACGTAGATATCATAAGAAAGTCGATATTTTTGAAGTATAAAGCCTGAAACAAAACAATACAATACAATAGAATATACATCGTGTTCGGGCGCAACGTGCCTGACGGGCACTACTATTGTGCATATTCATAAACTCCTGTATTATTTCATTATCAAGTAAGTAAAATAAAAGAATCTGATGAACTGGCCGATATGGGCTTGAACGTCACGCGGAAACACGAAACTACTGAAAGGTGGAAGTAGCTAGATCCCCGCGAATGGCGAATACGAGATAAAAATTAACACGTGCACCAATCAAATCAGTTGCGTCCGTCGGAAGGTTAACATCAGCAGTGGTCACACCGTGCGGATGCTTCTGCGCCACTAGTGGACAGTGGATATACACATGAATACATTCATTAGGAAATCGTTTTTACTTCGCCATACTTCCATTCTCTTTCAAGTGGTACGGAATGTCCTCTCCTGAATATTTAACTGACACTTCGCAGGTAATTATCCGGTCAAGTGATACGAAATGTCCGGTGGTACGAAATGTCCGTGGTACGAAATGTCCTAGAACCGGCAATCACGAGCTCTACTTACTTTTGTCAGTCTCCTCTCTTTCATATTTCCGATGTGACTTGCCTTGGTCAGTTCTTGTTCTCTCCCGACGCTAGTGGTATCAGGTTTGCGAGGTCTACGGAGTCGTTCATTTTCATGCTTTTCGTGGCCCCACCTATTTTGTAGCACTTTCATTCTTCGAAGAATTGGACCACTTCCTTTTTCTCCTCTGTTAAGAAGAGATGCTTGCCCAGTTGTACTTACTGAACACCAACATAACCATCAGGCTATTATTTTTCTTTAACATTTCATATTTGTTTGTTTTCTTAATGGAGTGAACAATCTGTACCTTAATTGTAACTGAAAACCAGAAGTTATTGCATGTATTAATTATCACATAACAGTTTTATTTGTGCCTGATACGACAAGGGCTGATTTATATTATACTTAGCCTAATAGAACCCAAGGAGAAACTCTTCAGGCCTGATGACATGTCACTTGCAAAGCTCTAATTCTCTATTTCCCTCCAGCTATTGTCTAATATAAACTCATTGTATATTTCTAAAACTAAACTCTGAAAATATGTAATTCTGATAGAATGTAGAAACGCTACTACTTGTTAACCAATTAAATAAGAATGAAGTAAGATTTTCACAACTCATAATCACACTAGGGTCATCAACACGTTATACCATTTATGTAGTTATATTTTTTATGCACCACAAGTATTCCTGCCACTAACATTATTTTATGTGATGTTAAGGAGACTTTATATAGAGAGACATTATTTTATCTGTTCGGGGGATTCTCACTCGCCCGATCGCCTGCGCTGCGAGCCTGTCTCCAGCCGAGCAATTTGCCGTTATGCGCTTCTCAGCGCCACAAGTTCTCCTCCCATGCAGTCTGCTGATAGCTTTAATAAACTGAACCTTACGCTGATAGTTTTCACGTGTTTAGTACTCAGTGTGTTTTTCCAATGCCATTTTCATTCGTGAGCGTGTGTAGGCTATATACATAATACCTTCATAAGGTACCGTACTGGAAATCTTGTGCGAAAACACGCGCTGGCTTCATTACGGCAAAGTGCTTGGCGGGAGACAGGCTCGCAGCGCAGTCGACCGGGAGAGTGGGAATCACCCGAATAGGCTAGATATAAAAATGTCCCTGTATATCTGGAATCACATAGGGTTAGTTTGGTTCGAGAAAGCAATTTCAGACCTAAAATTATGCAATCTTCTTGGTGTCATGCTTTGATTAAATACTGGTAATTCCAGTACATTTAGGGATAGCCTATTTCAAATCATTCTTTGTAGGATCTGCCTTTCAGGAAACGGGTTTATTTTATTTTATTACGCTTTGATATCAGGTAATCTTGTTTATGTTTATTTATTTAATTATTATTTATTAGGTACAGCCAATGGAGGGCTATTTTACACTAATAATATAACGAATTTAAATAAATACTAGCTGATGTACCCATGCTTCGCTACGGAATTCTACATTGTATACAGAATTCTAGGTTAGGTAGTATAAACGTTGTGAGCAAGATTATATTAAGTTGCATAGCTCTTAACGTTGCCCTAGAAGCACGACGGGCAAGTCACCAACGTCTTTTCTCATATGAAGACTGGGTTAGGGAATTTTCATTGTTATGGTAGGCCAGCTTGCCTACCGTCAGTCACAATCAGGTTGGGGAGTTTTCATTATAATGGCAGACACTCACTCTCTGCCTGCGTTTATAGATTCTCAGAAAGACTCTCTTAGTGGTGTTACCAACTGCAATGAACATGGGTCATTACAATGACGTCAGTAGGAATGGCGTGATTCAAAGCAATGCTTTCATATGAAATACTCGATCTAATGAAAAACCACACATTTTCTCACTTTTAACGAACAGTACTATGCTGCCGAACTAACAGTCCAAAGCTACGGAGGAGAATGACCAAATCGCAGACATCCGTGATCAATCTTCGTCCTTTTACCGGCGGGGGGATTCGAATAGTGGATAGTCCCGGGGCAAAAACTATGCCCGTTTACTTATCTGTTTCCTGGGAGTACCCGATGAGTCGGAAAATCTCAATTCACTACACTGGCGGGGGAAAGAACTATCTGACGTGGAGGCAATTTTTCCTCCAAGCCAGAGAAGAAACCACATCTTCGCTGCTAAATTGGAATAAAATTAATGTAGATTTAATAAAAGTGAAGAGGAAGAAGCTTGTCTTAAGAAACGGCTCATTTCAGGGTTAAATTTTGAGTTATTTAGTGAATTGTGGTACTTCAATTTGGAATAGGCCTACATTGTAATTCTGGATCAGTTCATACTACTACTACTACTACTACTAACTGATCCTCTGAGTTAAGTGCGCACACTGCTCATTCAAAACAGCGCGTCAGAGTAGGTATCGAATAGCTGGCATACTATGATGAACCAGTGTGTTACGTACCAGCAGTATCAGAAAATGTATGAACCAGAGGAATAGCATGCTAAAGAAGAAAGTTATCTAACACATCAGCTATTTCCCGCCAATATTCAGTTAGGCTGTTATACTCGGTACGCAGCAGTAATCCCATCTATCGGAGTTGAATGTCAGCATAAGAGACAAAGAACATTACAACAAACAACGGCCAGTGTAATGTTATTGTTGATCAAAGTTACGCGATTTCGATATTGTAGGCCTTCACATTATTAATTGTCTTCCTGTTCTGAAATACCACTCTTATCATAATCGGTACGGTAAAACTGAATAAAACATACATGATCGGAAATTGTATTCTCTATAACTTTTGTTATGTAGTACTTTTACATAGGACAAATAACATAGGTAATTAAAAATTAAATTTTAGGTGCCTTCCCCTAAACTACCATTTCACCCAGGGTGAATAACATTGCTTATAGCTTAAGCTGTAGATTCTTATTCCCCGACTCTATATACCTATTTTCAATAAATTCTGCTTACCCATGTTGTCGGGGCTCGGCGTTGATATGGACTTAGCAACAAAAATCCAAATTCATGAATATCTGTGTTATCATAGCTGGTACGGTAAAAATGCTTAAGACGTAAATGATCAGAAATTTAATTCTATATAACTTTAGTTATGTAGTGTTTATCGATATGACCACTAATATTATAAATATTTGAGAATTGAATTTTAGGCCTTCCCCAAACTACCATTCAGCGTGAATAAAATGATTTATAGCCTAGATTGTAGCGGCTCGCCCCCCGACTTTACATACCGATTTTTATTAAATTATCTTCAGCCATTTCCTAGTGATGTGTGTACAGACAGACAGACAGACAGACAGACAGACAGACAGACAGACAGACAGACAGACAGACAGACAGACAGACAGACAGACAGACAGACAGACAGACAGACAGACAGACAGACAGACAGACAGACAGACAGACAGACAGACAGACAGACATTACGGAAAAGTAAAAACTGCATTTTCTTGTTACTGTGGACATGACCGATACAGAAATACCATTCTTTTCAAATTCTGAGCAATGTATCAATGTATCAATGTATATTAAGTATCAATAGTAAGTTAACAATAATGTAACAAGAATGGCAACGATAGCTGGCAAGGGTCGGTTACATAGTTAACAAAAAGAAAGGTCTTGAGTTGGAAGGACGGAAGAGAATGGAAACCTGGAGAGGATTTCAAAGGAATATTTTAATTTAACCTTTGAATGCTGCAGCGGGTGTGAATATGTCAATATCGGATAGTGAGTTACCAAGAGTTGGGAGACTGTGGAAGATAGAGCGTTGTTGTAAGGTTAGGCGCGGATGGGACATAAGTATGCCGGTTGCGTGTTGGGCGGTGGGGAACGTGTATAGGGAAGGTGTTGTTCTTCATTGGTTGAGTTCTTAAAAGGTTGACGTTGTATATAATGCCGGGTACTGTTTCCATCTCGTTGGCACTATTGTTAGTGAGTTCTACAATTTAATATCGACGGTGCGCGAGCAATACCTCGTATCCCACAGTGATCTTCCTGTTCATTATTTTCCTTAAGATTAGTCACGCCTCTCAGCCCATCAGAACAATGCTCGTTGCGTTCATTTTCCTATGCCGATATGTAAAGGAAAATTAATCTTATTGCACCATACTGTAGGAATTCGTATGCTCATGAAGTATTTACGCACTCCTGCAGTATAATGAATTTAAGGACCGAGCTCGATAGCTGCAGTCGCTTAAGTGCGGCCAGTATCCAGTATTCGGGAGATAGTGGGTTCGAACCCCACTGTCGGCAGCCCTGAAGATGGTTTTCCGTGGTTTCCCGTTTTCGCACCAGGCAAATGCTGGGGCTGTACCTTACTTAAGGCCACGGCCGCTTCCTTCCCATTCCTAGCCCTTTCCTGTCCCATCGTCGCAATAAGACCTATCTCTGTCGGTGCGACGTAAAGTCAATAGCAAAAAAAAAAAATGAATTTAAGGTTAATTTTTCTTTACACACTAGTACAGAAAATTAACGCAACCAACGTTGTTCTGATAGACTGCACATCCATGTATTGCTCGGAGATGTGATCATTTCTTAAGGGGGATAATAGATCGAAAGAGCATTGTGGGATACGAGGTATTTTCCGCGTACCGTCGATATGCTACCTGATTTCATGAAATAGCCTACAATTTTAAGATATGAATTTAAACGATCCCAATTAATCGGAAAATATTAGGTTAATACTAGTGCAATTCATTTCAGCGGCTTAAGTTAGTACGCACAGTCAGCATGAACACGCGCCAAACATTTACTATGCAATAGCAAGCAGTACCGTTTGTTTAGTATTGGAGTTAGCATGTGCCAGCCTGTGTTCGTGATTTGGAAGTTATGCTGTAAACTTATAAATCGGATTATTATATTCTTATTCTAATTTCGTTGTCAGATTGTTGTAACTTAGTAAATGACTACAATCATTTAGTGATTTGATGGGATATTGTTTTGGTGAGCATTTTTAATAAACAAGAGCTCCGGTACCAGTTAAACCCCACCAACCTACTACGCTGGGGGAGCGGGGGGAGAGGTGATAATCCCACGTGGTGCGTCCCAGGTGGCGGATACCCTAACCGGCTTGTCGGCGGACTTGAGCGAAATAAAATAGCTCTCGCGGACCAAACACACATCCCCCTGTGGGTGGGGGACGCAAGCGAAGAATACACCCACGGTATCCCCTGCCTGGCGTAAGAGGCGACTAAAAGGGGCGACCAAGGTATTATTGAATTAAAACCATGAGACTACTTGTAATTAGTACCACCACGCGGAAAACACTATGGGTTGGTTTTTTCTTGCGCGTAGTGCCACAATGTTAGGTACACAATAGGTTAGTGATTAGTAGCGACAGTTTGTGAATCAGGGTGAGTTTTACAGTACCTGTGATTAGTACCATTTGTAACATATTGATGATAATAATAAAGAAAATCATGAATAAAAATATATAAATAAAATTACTCAAAAACTTAATAAAATGAATAAGCATAATTAACCGAAATGTCCGTAGTATGGGCGCCAGAGTTCACCAGAATGGATCCCTCGAATTTAGATAAGAGCATGATAAACTTTATATCCCAGGGCGTGTACATAACGCTGCGTACTGGTACATCTGCTGCAGGCCTTACCTAACCTCCTGAAAACGACTAATTAGGTAGGAACTGCACCTAGGTTCATCAATAACACTGATTCTAAAATAGCTAACTATATTCTGAACAAATTCCGTGCATGAGCACCTCATCAACATACAACATTATACATATAATACACACATAAAATATTGCTGGAAGATTCCATATTTACAACAACAATAATGAAAATCGTGGGAAAACGAAAGCGAGAACTAAGCTACCATTTGTGGATGGTCCGATGAACAATGTACATGTATGAAGATAAATACCCTTCACTGTCTCTATATCAATTCGACTCACCGATTCTCATAATCGGCAGTTATCACATCACACAGATACTGTACCTTGTACTACTGTGTTCACATATTTTAACACTTGTTGTAAAGATATATACACACGTCTGTCGATCCTCAACATAAATTATGGAAAGTCTGAGATAGCTTTCACCAACATATAATGGTAGGCCGCCACAAGTGCTACAATACTTAATGCGCAAGCACTCTCCACAATCAGCCACTTTCCACGAACATAACAAGACTACGCTTCAGGAACGTTTGAAGTCCAGTCCATTGCAGCCGTGTCACTCCAGTACCGTGTATCAGCACCACTTTCTTCCCGTACAGTGCGTCAGTTGTAGTTCTCTTACACAGTGTCACTGGTTGTAGTTATCTTCCTTCTCGTTCCTTTACAATCACCCCGGTTGCCGCCGTATGATCAACCTTTATAGACATCAACATCCCCCTCCTCTAAGATGATACGTCTGGATTGGTGCTTGCCAGCCAATCATGAGTGAACCTCTTGCCAAGACCTTGCTCCCAAGAGATAAACAAACTCTGGGGTTTGCCTCGGATGAGTCAACGAACTTCCCTAATACAACAACAAGCTCATCTCATCAGGCTGGGATATATACATGACTCATTGAATATCCCGACACAAGTACATCACAACAAACACTGGTGTATCCACATGACTCAACCAAATTACCAGAGTTATTAAAGCAATGTTTTCCCACTCGTGCAAAACAAATTACTCTTACCTACATATGTGGATATCTTCCAGCTTACCAATATAAATGGTAAAATATACAAATGAAATACTGATAATAATAATAATGATAATAATAATAATAATAAATCGAATACTGACAATAATATCTCTAACTTCTACATATAATTCGGGGGTGTGATATATGTACTATCACACATTCTATGAGCGACACCATGGGTCTGCCTTGCCTACGTGAGGAAAACCGCGGGATAGTGCGAGTCCCTGTGATTAGTCCAGCTATGTAAGGAACACCATAGGTTTGCGTTGCTTGTAAATGGCGCTGCAATGTGAGAAACACCATAGGTCTGGGTTACATGTGCGCATTACATTACCTGTGAGTAGTACCATAATGTGTGGAATACCGCGAGTCTACGCTACTTTTGATTAGTACCGCAACATGACAAATACCATGGTTCTACTTTCCTAGCGATAAGTACCGTGGTAGTGCTTTAGAAATAGTCCTTTGATCCGTAATACCATTAACGCTAGTTTCTGGGTATGTGGGGCATTACGGGTCCGATCTACTGATTGTTTTAAATGTATATCCATCCATTCATTCATCATGTTTTGAATTCTGGTCAGTGGATGCTTTTGGACTTTTAAATTGTCATTATATTTTGTCTTATTTCGTACCAGTAGGGGCCGATGACCTAGATGTTAGACCCCTTTAAACAAGCAACATCATCATCATCATCACCAGTTAAAGCATCTCGGAGTAATTTCGGGTGTGTGAGAGTCACACCCACTCTACGGATATCAACCTGCTGAAAGGTGATTAAAATCGAGAAAGAGCTTCCTAACAACTACTCAACCGTTACAAGGAAGAGGTGCAAAAGTACGAGTTGCCATGTGGAAGGAGAACTAGTAATGTCTGAATGGATGGAACCGAAGGAATCTCTACTTCCCTGGCCACACGAAGAACTGGCAAATCTGGAAGTCCCTGAACAGACTGCGAGCTGAAGTTAAGAACAAGGGGTAAGTTATATAACTGGCATTTTCCGACCGATATAGTTCTGTGAGATTGTGGCGAATTTCAAACCACACATCTCTTATGCTATCGTTGTGCCCATCCAGATTACAATGAGTGATCTGACTGAAGTTAATTCAAGTGCTCTCGTAGTGGCTAAGTTTTGGGCGGGAACTGTTTGAAGTCACTTGAACACGTATTTGTGTACTTGTGTCCATTTCATGCTTCTTTTTATGTTTTCATGTTTCATATTTTGTGCTTCTGACACAAATAAATAAAATAAATATTATTGAAGCATAGTTTATTTCTTTATATAGGCCTACATCTTAAACTTCCTATGTATTTGTGAGTGCAGCCTATAGTTACCGCGAATATAAATTAGTACCTTCATTCATACTCGTGACATACTGGGTGAAAAACTGTTAGCTTTCATAATCGCTTATTATATATTATTATTACCAAGCTCGATAGCTGCAGTCGGTTAAGTGCGGCCAGTATCCAGTAATCGGGAGATGGTGGGTTCGAACCCCACTGTCGGCAGCCCTGAAGGTGGTTTTCCGTGGTTTCCCATTTTCACACCGGGCAAATGCTGGGGCTGTACCTTAATTAAGGCCACGGCCGCTTCCTTCCCATTCCTAGGCCTTTCCTGTCCCATTGTCGCCATAAGACCTATCTGTGTCGGTGCGACGTATAGCAAATACCATCATCGCTTATTAATTCTTGTTTGCACATATTCAGAGGAGCATTAGTTTGAGAATGGAGGTAATTTCGTCTGTTTACTGGACTGTCTGTTTTCAGCTAGTTGAACACCCAACTACTTCGTCCACAAGACGCCACTGGAGTACGACTACCGCTTTAATGGTGTCTTAAGGTAATCGCCCACTACACCGCGCCGCGCCGCGCAGCGCAGCCGAGAAGAAATTTCCGTGGTCTGCTTCTTGTGAAATGAAATGGCTTAACGCCCACTGCAGGGAGCCGCGCCGCGCCGCGCGGAACAAGCTTGTGGAATTTCCGCACCAGAAGCCCCCAGGTTTCTGGAACGGAACTTTTTCCTTTCGGCGCGCTTGTATGGGCGAGGGTAGAAGGAAGGAATAACGGAAATAATGTGGTTTCGTGGCGTTTCGGCAGTCTTCGTGAGTCCTCGACTAGTGCCAGCACGCTCGTACCTTCACGCGGTTAGTGGTATTGTGCACTGTACGCCTTTCTCGGCGAAAGGTGATATTATTTTCTTGCTCTACACACGGCTTTTTTTATTTGCTAGTTGCTTCACGTCGCACCGACACAGATAGGTCTTATGGCGACGATGGGACAGGAAAGGGCTAGGAGTGGGAAGGAAGGTGGCCTTAATTAAGGTACAGGTGTGAAAGGTGTGAAAATGGGAAACCACGGAAAACCATTTTTAGGGCTGCTGACAGTGGGGTTCGAACCTACTATCTCCCGAACACTAGATACTGGCCGCACTTAAGCGACTGCAGCTATCGAACTCGGTACACACGGCTTAACTAGGTTCAATAGTTCATAGAATTTTTCTTGGGACATACGAAAGCAGTGGGAAAATTTACTTCGGTCCTTTAGTAGATCAGGAAATAAATGGTGAAACTCTCCGTACGTTTCCCTTTTCTCATAAATGTTGTGGACCCAAACTTTTCTTTCGCGTTTTTCTTCTTCCTCATTTGCAAATATCGCAACCGCAAATAATAAGTCCTCCTCGGAACTGGAACTCATATTTCTGTGTGAGCTGCACTTCCCCGGCTGGAGAGAGGCGGCGCGTTGAGGTGTGCTGTATGGGCGAAGTCTCGGAAAATGGCCCGTGGAATGTTCCACAAGCTTGTTCCGCGCGGCGCGGCGCGGTTCCCTGCAGTGGGCGATTACCTTTAGTCGGAATAATTGTAAGGGGGAGCTAGGGGCAACATATGGTGAAGTGGGCAGTACACGATCGCATTCCACAATACAATAGCTGTTTCCAGATGACATCTTCTGGTTGTGATTAGATTGTAGACGATGGTTTTATGTGAACTTTCAAAGTGTAAGGTCAACACGGTAGCTTGCTAGATTCAGAGGAGAAAGTTCAGATGAAAAAGAAGCGCATCTTAGCTGTTTTAAGTATCCCGGCGTTAAATAGAAGTCGGTCAAGCAACTACAGTACAACGAAAGCTTCAATTAAAACAATCGCGGGCGAAGGCGCGATGGGTAGTGCTAGTAGGCTATAGTAAGGAACATACTTAGAAATTGAATGAATATTCAATTTTCACGACCACATTTTACTAGCAATAAACTCTCAACCTTCCGCTGTTGTCCGGTTGACCATTTTTGTTCTGTACTTAAAATCTGTTTGATATGTGCTTAATGTACTGAACACGACCTAATAAGTAGGAAGTTTTTCAATTATTTGTAAATTCGTTTCGGCGGGGGAAGGGAGTGGTTTCGGGATCATTTGTCGGTGAGTTAAAACTTGGTCTAAAATAATTATCAGTTGCTAGAAATCCAAATTTTCCAAGTTAGGCAGCAAACTGGTGTATTCCCGTCTTAACTAGTTCTCCCTGAACACGTTGTGATTATCTCTGAAATTAGAGTTTGATGATTTCTAGACACAGGTTTAGAAGGGTGATAGTGAAAGCCCAAGCTGCTATGGTTGGGCGTATTTCAGACAGCGATACATTGACTACATACTTGTGGTTTATCGTGTCCGCGCCTTCGATCTTACTTCCCACGAGGGTCGTTTCGTAAGGCATGGCACCTGTGTTGTATCTTTGAATAAAACAGCATCAATGTAAATCCACTTGATGCGTTCGAAGGCCTCTGAAAGTGCTTTTCAATGCACCAAAGTTGGTCCGGGTACGCGTGTGTGTGTCTGTCGAGCCAAATATACGGCACGCAGAGATCGGAAATCTTAATTATAGGTGGATGGAAGGAGGTCCAAATGCACCTTTAAGCCGAATTTTTCATATTTGTGTTATGAACAAAAAACGATGGAAAACTGGTGTTGGGATATGACAGTCCAGCGCGCTGTCTCAGGGATTTAATATATAGATTCACTGTCGTTAGGCGACGTACATAAGGTACGTAATATAAGTCAAGGATCCATTTTAAGTCCATGGTCCCAGACACAAGGAGCCACATTCAGGCCGTGATATCCGGAAGTGTTTGTGTGTGCGATGCCTAGCCAAATCTACGGCACGCGAGATCTGAAATGTTTAACATACGTGGGCACGCATGGCTGTGCCAAAGAAAAATTCTTGCTCCAAGAAATGAAGCTGTCAACGTCATCAGCAAGGAATTTTAAAATAATTACCCAGTGTTCTACAAATTGACAATGTCTATTGGCACGACATGTAGAGCCTAATACAGATGAGGCTGTCAACTACACGAGCTTTTGTACAATTTGGAATCACCTGGAGTACCCTCGAACGTCTTAGCGGATGATTGTGGCACCGATTATCATTCCCAGCAATATGAATTCTCCTTCCCTCAGCAATAGAACACGACTCTGTCAAGAAACTGATGCCGAATATGACTGAAGCCACCATCTTGACTGGACATGCCGCGTGCGAAGTAGTATTCATTCCTCGGATTCACATCATCCCTTCGGATATTTCCGTTGTAATTTAGACGCCTGTAATTCCCCGTTCGTTTCAGTTCTGCTGTGTGCATCAACAAAGCACAAGGACAATCGCTTTAAAATTGTAAGACTCGATCTCCGGAAACAGTACTTCCCCCATGGTCAACTGTACGTGGTTGTTCAAGAGTCGAAAAGGCAAATACACAATGCATTTACCTCCAAATGGAAGGACACTGAATATAGTTCGTCCGGAAGTACTATAAGACAAAATTAGTTTTTAAAATATTTTTAATACCAACCCGATATTTTAATATAATATTTAGAAATATAATTACATTTTAATATCCAACTTAACACCCTTGAAGGGGCCTTCGCCTGCCCAGCGACCGCTGCTCAGCCCGAAGGCCTACAGATTACGAGGGCCGTGTGGTCAGCACGACGCATCCTCTCGGCCGTTATTCTGGGCTTTCGAGACCGGGGCCGCCATCTCACCGTCAGATAGCTCCTCAATTCTAATCACGTAGGCTGAGCGGACCTCGAACCAGCCTTCAGGTCGAGAGAAAAATCCCTGACCTGGCCGGGAATCGAACCCGGGGCCTCCGGGCGAGAGTCAGGCACGCTGCCCCTACACCACGGGGCGGGAAAATTTTAATATAATTAAAATAAAATAATGTATTTCGTGCAATTTATGTAAAACCTATGTTAAAGCAAAAGTAAAAACATCTATTAATAAATGGTTTAAAAACATCTAACGGTTGAATTAATAAACGCGGGTGAATCCGCGGTACATGCTAGTATGTATAGGATGAAGCGAAATTCGCGCACTCATGTGAAGACGGTTGTCCGGAGCAGTACGTGAAAGGCTATGGTCTCTGCCTTCCCAGTATTCCCTCTCGTATTCCACAGTCACAACAACGTCACGTGATGTTAAGAAGGAAAAATAAATAAAAATTGAAAAATCAAACGGGCTGTATCGGGATCACGGCCGCAAGATATGCGTACCACATGATAAGGACTGTCTTAGTATAGTACTGTACCGAGTGTGCGAATTTCGCTTCACCCTGTATAGAGCCGGTGACCTAGATGTTAGGCCGCTTTAAACAACGAGCACCATATACATTATATATATTAACTGCGGTTTTTAGTGGAGATATTACATTTATCTCCCTTACTACATTTTTTTTACAACAGTTTGTCTGGAGAAATTTTCTGTTAAATACCGTTGTTAGTTTCGTAGTTACCAGAACAATAAACCCTGCTCTGCACTAATCCTTTGTCTAAGGCGCCTCTCTGCAATGATGGCGACTTACGTACTTGTACGATCCACATAGGGACACGGATCCTTTCAATTGAAGTGCATTTTTGCAATTTACACAACAATATTGTTGCTGTAACTGCTTTGAGGTCCACGCGCCATCTTTCTCTGTTCGAATCACCATTCGAAAAAGTTGGGGCGTTCCTGAAAAGTTGTTTATGTACTTACTGTAAGGGGACATTTGTTACGCACGGCAACAGAAACTAATAAATTGCCCCTCACAGCGCCATTTCGGGTCGCTTCTGTAGAAGGAAGATCAATTAAGAATCTGGCGCCCTCTTCCTTTGGCAACCAACCAGTCTCGTTGCATAATCACATTTTGTGCCCGCAATGGTCAGAGCTTATCATAATATGAAAATGTGCATATGCATTGCAGATCTCTTCCCATTCTCCATGGACACGTTTCATGAGATACAGTGTAAGAAAAAGTTTTCAACCATGGTTACGTGCAAATTAAAATCTTCCTTACCCACACGACCCCTGACACAAAGAGGTGTAGATCTCCAGCCTCCTCCTTTGTCGTGGATACCGGAGAGAAGCACTTCCCTTTAGTACTGAGAATCAGTTTCCTTGCAACCATGCCAAGCTGTACGTCAGATGTATGTTGTGTGAGGGTTGTGAATTCTAAAGGAATCTACTTGCAGTAGGTAGCCTCATAAAGGGTGCTTTCCAGATAGAAAAGATTGTTTGCTGATGACCTCAAAATATACAAGATGGTCGGAAACAACGTGAACCTGATATACACTGACTGACAGAGCAAATGCAACACCAAGAAGGAGTGGTTCGAAAGGGATGAAAGTTGGGGAAAAAACAGAGACGGCACAGACGAATAATTGATGTTTATTTCAAACCGATATGCAGGTTACACAATGCGCACGGCATCGACTCAGTAGGATGTAGGACCACCGCGAGCGGCGATGCACGTAGAAACACGTCGAGGTACAGAGTCAATAAGAGTGCGGATGGTGTCCTGAGGGATGGTTCTCCATTCTCTGTCAACCATTTGCCACAGCTGGTCGTCCGTACGACGCTGGGGCAGAGTTTGCAAACGGCGTCCAATGAGATCCCACACGTGTTCGATTGGTGAGAGATCCGGAGAGTACGCTGGCCACGGAAGCATCTGTGCACCTCGTAGAGCCTGTTGGGAGATGCGAGCAGTGTGTGGGTGGGCATTATCCTGCTGAAACAGAGCATTGGGCAGCCCCTGAAGGTACGGGAGTGCCACCGGCCGCAGCACATGCTGCACGTAGCGGTGGGCATTTAACGTGCCTTGAATATGCACTAGAGGTGACGTGGAATCATACGCAATAGCGCCCCAAACCATGATGTCGCGTTGTCTAGCGGTAGGGCGCTCCACAGTTACTGCCGGATTTGACCTTTCTCCACGCCGACGCCACACTCGTCTGCTCGTCTGCGGTGACTATCACTGACAGAACAGAAGCGTGACTCATCGGAGAACACGACGTTCCGCCATTCCCTCATCCAAGTCGCTCTAGCCCGGCACCATGCCAGGCGTGCACGTCTATGCTGTGGAGTCAATGGTAGTCTTCTGAGCGGACGCCGGGAGTGCAGGCCTCCTTCAACCAATCGACGGGAAATTGTTCTGGTCGATATTGGAACAGCCAGGGTGTCTTGCACATGCTGAAAAATGGCGGTTGACGTGGCGTGCGGGGCTGCCACCGCTTGGCGGCGGATGCGCTGATCCTCGCGTGCTGACGTCACTCGGGCTGCGCCTGGACCACTCGCACGTGCCACATGTCCCTGCGCCAACCATCTTCGCCACAGGCGCTGCACCGTGGACACATCCCTATGGGTATCGGCTGCGATTTGACGAAGCGACCAACCTGCCCTTCTCAGCCCGATCACCATACCCCTCGTAAAGTCGTCTGTCTGCTGGAAATGCCTCCGTTGACGGCGGCCTGGCATTCTTAGCTATACACGTGTCCTGTGGCACACGACAACACGTTCTACAATGACTGTCGGCTGAGAAATCACGGTACGAAGTAAGCCATTCGCCAACGCCGTGTCCCATTTATCGTTCGCTACGTGCGCAGCACAGCGGCGCATTTCACATCATGAGCATACCTCAATGTCGTCAGTCTACCCTGCAATTGGCATAAAGTTTTGACCACTCCTTCTTGGTGTTGCATTTGCTCTGTCAGTCAGTGTATTAGCGTTCGAGGGTTGGTTATACTGATAAATAATTTTTTTTTAAAAGATGCATCGAGCCGTTGTCATTTTATCAGCTGCTGAACTTAGCCAATCAGATCGCTTTGCGGGCAAGTTCAAATGGGCTTTGTGAGGCGGTGTTGCTAAATCTGTACGTGGCTTGAAACTGGCTAGCGGGCATGAATCGAAAGAAAGAAAAAACTTCCTCCGAGAAGGGATTTAGATACGGACGTCCGAGATGACACCGTCGCGCCATAGCAAATGCGCCACGGTGACACCATCTGAAACCGACGATGCGTTTGTGTTTCATGCCGATTTCTTAGCATGGCTCTCCACTATTTGCTTTACGTCGCACCGACACAGATAGGTCTTATGGCGACGATGGGATAGGAAAGGCTTAGGAATGGAAAGGGAGCGGCCGTGGCCTTAATTAAGGTACAGCCCCAGCAGTGTATGGGACCCTCACCAGGATTACCTGATTCAAGAACTGGAAAAAATCCAAAGAAAAGCAGCTCGATTTGTTCTGGGTGATTTCCGACAAAAGAGTAGCGTTACAAAAATGTTGCAAAGTTTGGGCTGGGAAGAATTGGGAGAAAGAAGACGAGCTGCTCGACTAACTGGTATGTTCCGAGCTGTCAGCGGAGAGATGGCGTGGTATGACATTAGTAGACGAATAAGTTTGAGTGGTCTTTAAAAGTAGGTAAGATCACAATATGAAGATAAAGTTGGAATTAAAGAGGACAAATTGGGGCAAATATTCATTTATAGGAAGGGGAGTTAGGGATTGGAATAAATTACCAAGGGAGATGTTCAATAAATTTTCAATTTCTTTGAAAACATTTAAGAAAAGGCTAGGAAAACAGATAGGGAATCTGCCACTTGGGCGACTGCCCTAAATGCAGATCAGTGTTGATTGATTGATTTGCCTGGTGTGATAATGGGAAACCACGGAAAACCATCTTCAGGTCTACCTAAAGTGGGGTTCGAACCCACTGTCTCTCGGATGCAAGCTTACAGCTGCGCGCTCCTAACCGCACGGCCAACTCGCCCGGTAGCATGGCTCTCAAGTAGGTTTTAAGCCACATTGCAACATTGCCTTATAAAGCTGATTTGAATTCTCCCGCGAAACGACCTGATTGGCTATGTTCAGCAGCTGATAAAATTACGATCGCGCGAGATATCTATTTCAAATTATTTATCCACTAGCTGATGTACCCGTGCTTCGCTACGGAATTCTACAATGTATACAGAATTCTAGCTTAGGTAGTGTACACGTTGTGAGCAAGATTGAATGAAATAGCGTAGCTCTTAACGTTACCCTAGAAACGCGACGGGGAAGTCACCAAACGTCTTTTCTCATATGAAGATTGAGTTAGGAAATTTTCACTGTAATGGTAGACCCGCTTGTATACCATCAGTCACAATCAGGTTGGGGAGCTTTCATTGTAATGGTAGACTAGGGCCCCTCAAACGCCCAAAATCTCACGCGTGCAGATCGAAGTGCAAGAGCTCCGTGCACTGTGCATCGATGCCGCTCGGCATGGCTCGGATCAACGCTTCGTCTCTGGGCTACTCGGCTAAGCTCGGCTCTACTCGTCTATACTCGGCTCAACTCAGCCCGGATTTGTAGCGCTACGGCGCAAGTGGGGCAGAAGGAGACAGGCGGAGCGAGCGAGACAGGCGAGAGGAAAGAGAAAGTAAGCGCTATTGCTCCAAATCGAGGAGTGGGGGGGTCTGCACTCTGGTCAACCAAGCAAGCCAAGTCGTCTTTTGCACCGTGCACAGTGCATGCACCCTGAGAGGCCCTGTGGTAGACAGTCATTCTCCACCTGCCCTTTTACATCCTCAGAAAGACTGTCGTAGTGGTTTTCCCAACTGAAATAAACATAACAATGACGTCAGTAGGAATGGCGCGATTAAAAGGAATGCTTTCATATGAAATATTCGATCAAATAAAAAACCACACGTTTTCTCACTTTTAACGAACAGGACTAAGCTGCCGATCTAACAGTTCACAGTTCCAGAGCTGGTATGACCAAGCCGCAGACTTCCGTGAGCCGTGAACACTCTTCGTCCCTTTTCGGCGGGGAGGGGTTCGAATAGTCTCGACTCCCCGGGCAAAAACTATGCCCTCTTACTGATCTGTTTCCTAGGAGTAAGCGATGAGTCGGAAAGTATCAATTCACTACACCGGCGGCGGAAAAATCTATCTGACTTTGAGACAAATTTTACCTCCAAGCCAGAGGAGAAACCTCTTCACTGCTAATTTGGAATAAAATGAATGTAGAACTCAATAACAGCGAAGAGGAAGAAGCTTTTCTTAAGAAACGGCTCTTTTCAGGGTTGAAATTTTAGTTACTTAGTGAATTGTATTGCTATAATTTTGAATAGCCCTAATTGTTATTCTAGACCAGGCCATACTACTACTACTACTACTACTACTACTACTACTTCTACACTACTAAGTGAGCCTCTGCCTTAAGTAAGCCGACTGCTCATTCAAAACAGTGCGTCAGAGTAGGGATCGAATATCTGGAATACTATGATGAACCAGTGTGTTACGTACCAGCTGTATCAGAAAATGTATGAACCAGAGGATTGGTATGCTAAAGAAGAATATTTTCTAACTCCCCGTTTATTTCCCGCCAATATTCTGTCAGGCTATTATACTCGGTACGCAGCAGTAATCCCATCTATCGGAGTTGAGAGGCTGCATAAGAGACAAAGCACATCACAACAAACAATGGTCAATGTAATGTTATTGTTGATCAATATTATACGCTTTCAATATTGTAGGCCTTCACATTTAGTTTTCTTCCGACTCTGAAATACCACTCTTATCATAATCGGTATGTTGAAACTGATTAAAACATAAATGACCGGAAATTCTACTCTCTATAACTTTTGTTATGTAGTACTTTTCGATAGGACCAATAACATAGGTGTTTAAAAATTACATTTTAGGCGCCTTCCCCTAAACTACAATTTCATCCAGGGCGAATAAAATTGTTTATAGCTTAGACTGTAGTTTCTTATTCCCCAACTCTATATATCGATTTTCATTAAATTCTGTTTACCCATTTTCTTGTGGCTCGGCGTTGATATGGACTTAGCAACAAAAATACAACTCCATGACTATCTGTGTTATCATAGCCGGTACGGTAAAAATGTTTAACACATAAATGGTCGGAAATTTAATTCTATATATCTCTGGTGATGTAGTATTTATCGATACGACCACTGAAAATATAAATATTTGAGAATTACATTTTAGGCCTTCCACTGAACTACCATTTCACTCAGCGTAAATTAAATGATTGATGGCATTGATTGTAATGGGTCGTTTTACGACTTTGCATACCAATTTTCAATGAGATAGGACCACTAATAATGCAAATATTTAAGAATTACGTTTTAGGCCTTCCCCTAAACTACCATTTCACTCAGCGTGAATAAAATTATTTATAGCCTAGATTGTAGCGACATATTCTCCTACTTTGCATACCATTTTTTTCTTAGGCTAGGACCACTAATAACATACATATTTGAAAATTAAATTTTAGGCCTTCCCCTAAACTACCATTTCAATCAGCGTGAATAAAATTATTTATAGCCTAGATTGTAGCGACTTATTCCTCGACTTTGCATACCGATTTTTATTAAATTCTCTTTAGCCGTTTTCTAGTGATGCGTGTACATACATACAGACAGACAGATAGACAGACAGACAGAAATTACGGAAAAGTGAAAATTGCATTTCCTTGTTACTGTGAACATGACCGATACAAAAGTACTATTCTTTTCAAATTCTGAACAATGTACTGACAAAACTCTTATATATATATATAGATATGACTAACCTTCTAATGCTCAAAGAGGGTGTATCCAAGATGATGTTACAAAGTTTCAGGGATGATGGCAAGGTAGTTAGAGTACCTCTGTGTACCTTGCAGTGGCGAATTACCCATACCTGCGATTGATGTTACATCCCTTGTATTTTCAACGAAAAATAAATATTCATTGTTCATATTTTAATGGAAGTTACTTATATAAAATTCAAACACACAGTTATCGATACTCAGAGATGAATGAAACAAGCGTGGCTGGTTAGTGCCTGCTGCTAATTGCCAAACTATTCCAGAGATGGCAGCACGACCATTGAACCCTTGTTGGATGTTGATCTCTTTCGTGGGTTTGGAATGCGGAACGAAAAGCCACATCCGTCAAGAGGGCGGTGCAAGGGGAATCCTGCATGTGATCGCGTGTGGCCGGGATTTATTTACTACTAGCTGATGTACCCGTGCTTCGCTACGGGATTCTCAGGAAGACTGATGATGCTGCTTGTTGTTTTAAGTGGCCTAACATCGAAGGTCATCGGCCCAAACTCAGAAAGACTGTCTTCGTGGTTTTCCTAACTGAAGTCAACTTAGGCCATTACAAAAACTTCAGTAGGAATGTAATAATTAAAAGTAATGTTATCATACAAAATAGTCGATCAAATAAAAAACCGCACATTTTCTCACTTTAACGAACAGTACTACGGTAACGATCTAACAGTCCAAAGTTTCAGTGCTGGAATGACCAGGCGCAGACAGCCGTGAACACTTCTGTCATTATTCCGTTAAATGTGCACACTGCTCATTCCAGTCAGTGTCTTGGTGTAAGGATTGAATAGCTCGAATGCTACGATGAACCAGAAAATTTATGAACCAGGGGAATGGCATGCTAAAGAAGAAAGTTGTCCAACTCCTCATTTACTTCCCGCCAATATTCAGGCAGGCTGTTATACTCGGCACAACCAGACGAGTTGGCCGTGCGGTTAGGGGCGCGCAGCTGTGACCTTGCATCCGGGAGGTAGTGGGTTCGAACCCCCTCCGTCGACAGCTCTGAAGATGGTTTTCCGTGGTCTCCCATTTTCATACCAGGCAAAGGCTGGGGCTTTACCCTAATTAAGGCCAGGGCCGCTTCCTTTCCACTCCTAGCGCTTTTCCCATCCCATCGTCGCCATAAGATCTATCTGTGTCGGTGCGACGTAAAACAAATAAAAGAAAACTTGGTAAACAGCAGTAATACCATCTATCGGAGATGAGTTGCAACAGGGACACAAAGCATATCCCAACAAACAGTGGTCAGTGTAATGTTATTGTTGATCAATGTTATGAGCTTTCTGTATTGTAGGCCTTCACATTTAGTTTTCTTTCGACTCTGCGATATTAAGACGTCTTACAAAATTATTTATAACGTAGACTGTGGTTCTTTATTCCCCGACTTAGCATACCGATTTTAATTAAATTCTGTTTACCCATTTTTTCGTGACTCGGTGCTGATAAGGACTTAACAACAAAAATTAAAATTCATGAATATCTCTATCATAGCCGGTACGTAAAAATGTATAAGACATAAATGATCGGAAATGTAATACTATATAACCTTAGTTATGTAGTATTTGTCGATAGGATTACTAATAACACAAATATTTGAGAATTACGTTTTAGGTTTTCCCCTAAACTACCATTTCACTCAGCGTGAATAAAATTATTTATGGCCTAGATTATAGCAACTTATTCCCCGACTTTGCATGCCTATTTTCATTAAGATAGGACCACTGATAACATAAATATTTGAGAATTAAGTTTTAGGTCTTCACCTAAACTACCATTTCTCTCGGCGTGAATAAGATTATTTATGGCCTATATTGTAGCGACTTACTACCG
This sequence comes from Anabrus simplex, assembly GCF_040414725.1. NCBI lineage: Eukaryota > Metazoa > Arthropoda > Insecta > Orthoptera > Tettigoniidae > Anabrus > Anabrus simplex. The sequence continues at coordinate 278,529,561 of NC_090265.1, forward strand.
CACTTTACATACCGATTTTCGTTAAATTCTCTTCAGCCGTTTTTTCGTGATGCGCGTACATACATACAGACAGGTAGACAGACAGAAATTACGGAAAATTAAAAAGTGCATTTCCTTGTTACTATGGACACGACCGATACATAAATGCAATCCTTTTTAAATTCTGAGCAATGTACAGACAAAACTCTTGTTTTATATATATATAGATTTCGTGAAATACTGGAGTTCTTGCTTGGGATGGTTCTTTTCTTGTGCTGTAAACGATGAGATATGACAAATGTGTGTTGTAGTAATATAAATGATTCGGTTTCCTGTGCTTGTAGTGTATATATCAAACAAAGAAAATGCAGGAATGATGCGATTTTGAAATGACATCACACCGATCAGAGAGTAGTTCAGCAGACATGGATGTAGGAGCGCCATGGTCACATATTTCTACCGCGCAATCCGAATTGAATTCTAACCATTGTGTAATGGAACGATTATTAAGAGAACCATTTAGTGTACTTTCTTTTACCTAGAAAAGGTGAATTATAGATGACGGACAACGGCGTTCAACTCTGAATATAACTACACAACTTAAGTCGTGTTTTCGTCATTTCTACAGAAATATTTATGAAACAGACCATTGGATTAGCGGGTGTGAGATCTTAAATACACTTTTCTGTTGGCCTTGTTTGTTGTTTTCTCTTGAAAAATGTTTGGAATGACGGTCTGTTCGCGTTGATGTTTGCAATTTTTTTCGGTTACATCCCCTAAACCAGAAGTCAGGAGTCGCCATTGGTACCTTGGGATGATGGAGGACGGCAAATGGATCAATTCAAGATCACGCATAGTGTGTTGCTAGTTAGTATTCCATATCACTATGGTATGTAAGCTTGTTTCTCATTGATGCAGTGGCTATTCACGAAATCATTCCATTCAGTCTATACATCAATTATTGATGGTCTTTTCTCCGAGAGCTGTCTGTTATATTTATTACAGTGGAGCATCTCGTAGGGAACTGCACATACAGTAGCTATCGATCACAGCTTCTTGCTATTGATTGAGTCTGTGGCCCTCGAGGCGCCAAGAGCTATCCTTGCGTCACAGCATTCTTCCAAACTTCTGGTCCTAAACGATGGTTTGACATGGTTCCGTTCTCTCGACTGATTGGCATCCTCTCATAAGAGTACCTATGCCCTGAGAAGGAAATGCGTGGTTTCACTGTTTACAGACCGTAATCGTGCTGATCATTATACACGTAGTTCAAAACAAACTGTAACCTGTAAGATACAGCCTACAAATCCTACACTTAGGTTTCTATTTGGCGCTGTAACAGATCGCTGACTTTCGGATTAACTAAGTCCTATTCATTAAGAAGGGGATTTTTCGCCTCCGTAACGGTTTGCACTATTCGCTTGCGTCCTCGGAGGATCGGGTTTGATTCTCGGTACAGCAAGAAATTTAAGAATTGCAGGAGGGCTGGTATATGGTTAAATGGTACATGCAGTTCACCTCCATTGGGGATGTGCCTGAAATCAGCTGCACCACCTCGGGATGAGGACACGAGTTAATTTTTTAGTAGAAATTTAATTATATTTAATAAGTACAGTTATTGACTACCGGCTCGACCAAAATGTGAAGTTACTCATATGCATAACAGCATACGTCCAATATGTTTTCTTTGGTGTATTGAAGGTAATGAGATAGAGTAGTACTGCATAATCTACCAGTGGATATACAACTCAAGATTGTACATGAGTGTGAAGCTGCCACCCTCAAAATATTTTCAAATTTATCATCATCATCATCATCTGTTTACCCTCCAGGGTCGGCTTTTCCCTCGGACACAGAAAGGGATCCCACCTCTACCGCCTCAAGGGCAGTATCTTGGAGCTTCAGACTCTTGATCGGGATACAACTGGGGAGAATGACCAGTACCTCGCCCAGGCGGCCTCACCTGCTATACTGAACAGGGGCCTTGGTGGGGGATGGGAAGATTGGAAGGGATAGACAGGGAAGAGGGAAGGAAGCGGCCGTGGCCTTAAGTTAGGTACCATCCCGGCATGTGCCTGGAGGAGAAGTGGGAAACCACAGAAAACCACTTCCAGGATGGCTGAGGTGGGAATCGAACCCACCTCTACTCAGTTGACCTCCAGAGGCTGAGTGGACCTCGTTCCAGCCCTCGTACCACTTTTCAAATTTCGTGGCAGAGCCGGGAATCGAACCCGGGCCTCCGGGGGTGGCAGCTAATCACACTAACCACTACACCACAGAGGCGGACTTCAAATTTATAATATTGTAATACTGTTAACATATGAATTACAAAGAAAGGCGACACTACGAAATTCTGGAGAATTTAAGATTAAAAGTTCATATGATATTAGGCTGCTTTTTGGATTTCTTGAAATAAAAAATGGGATTAGTAGATTTGAACGTCAGATCTTTATTTCTTTATAGCGGTCGTTATATGTTACACGTTATTTAAACTCTTCATGAGCAGTGTCTCATGTTCACACATAGTGGCCATGATCGTTCAGGCGTCGTGTCTATATGGTTTGACACGGAGGTTAGCCGGTTCGAGTCCCTTTGGTCGAAAACATTGTCACCATCAGAACGTTGGCGGTCGAGATAGGAGAGATGGTGGTATACAATGGCTGATCAATAGATTGCGTGCTAAAAGCCTGGGTTAAATTCCAAACCTCTCCGCAGTGCTCATATGGAGTGAGGGCGTATGACGTTGATACTGAATAGACTGTCGGATGGAGACGTTAAACCTGGAGCAGACTATTATATACGAGTATGCTATTGCCGTCAGGAAGGGCATCTGGTTGTAAAACCTCGCTACGAAATGTCGTCTCACTTCTTACCCGACCAAGTAGAGAAACAACACAAGGTTTGGACGAGCGCGCGTGCACGAATGAGCAGCTCCTCTGTTGCTTACAAGAACTCTGCTTGATTGCCAGGAAAGAGGACAGTACTGAATTATGTGCCCTGTCTGCATCACAATCGCAGCTTGATGATATGATGATGATTATCATCGTTATTATTATTATTATCCCCATTTTTTTGTAGAGTGTCTGCACATCAGCGAGTTTCCTCCTAATTCTACTTAGAACAAACCAGAATTTGCAAGTTTCCTTTTTGGCCGTGCGGTTAGAGGCGCGCGGCTGTGAGCTTGCATCCGGGAGATAGTGGGTTCGAATTCTACAATTGGCAGTCCTGAAGATGGTTTTCCGTGGTTTGCCATTTTCACATCAGGCAAATGCTGGGGCTGTGCTTTAAGGCCACGGCCTCTTCCTTCCAACTCCTAGGCCTTTCCTATCCCATCGTCGCCATAAGACCTATCTGTGTCGGTGCGATGTAAGACAAATAGCAAAGACAGCAAGTTTCCTTCAAGGCCCTGTGGGTTAATTGAAATGCTTGGCATTTTCAGCTGATCAGATGTAGCACTGGTTTGCCATATTTCTCTCCAGCGGTCTGCTACGTTTAACCCTAACAGTTCCACACATTTACGATCATTATCAGCACATAACGCCAGGCTTTTTAATTACCGAGTTGTGTGACGTATTAGAATGATACATAAAACATTAAACAAACGAGAATTAAGTGGTAGTGGGATTACACCTCTTGTATTAAAAGCAACCTTATCCCCAATAATACTTCCTATTGCGAAGTAACAGCAGTTATTTGGGAATCCTGTGAGTGGTGTTATCCGATATCTAATTAGTCTGTCTTAGAAAGAGCTGTGTTTACTTCCAACATAATTTTAGAAACTACATTCGCTCATTCGTCAAATTAAAGAAAAAGTAATAGGAATAATAAGAACCGTATATCATTTTTGACGCAACCTAGACTGCCTACGTGTCAGTTTCGACGTTCCGCTTTATTATACCAGTGAAATGGATCGCTGTTGGGTGATTCATAGCTGAACTTTAACACGACATGACTGCCCAATGGACTTTTCTCCGTCGTACAAAAATCCGACTACATCTACCGGGTACGAACCCTCAATCTTAGAAATACTAGATTCCCGATCCGCCGAAGGAGCTGTCAGATCTACCAATCCACTGCTACCGGTATGGTAGCCAAGTAAGAAATCAGCAGTGTTGTTTTGTGCGACTTCAATCATGGGATCGTAAGTCTTGAAATCGATGCGTCGATTATGATGGGACTCTCGAACTATAAGGACGTGAATATATATTTCGAACATTCCATCTGCACGGTATTCGAACTGCAGCCATCTTACTGGGAAGCTAACAAAGATGTCGTTGAGTTTCAGAACTTCGAGAGGAGAAGTCGTTAAGAATGATGTTTTTTTAATTGACCTCCTGTTATATATAGGTTACGGTGAGAAAATGGCCAAGGTATTACAGTATCTTAAGTCAGTTAATCGTAAACGTATGTCAAGTGATATCTCCAGTGAAGGGTTCAAGTTAGTCCAGAGGTGCTCAGCTGGGCGCCCGTTGAGGCTTGCCCAGTGCGGCCGGGCTGGCGTGACGTAAATGCACCGGTAAGCATACGTTACGGTGAAGCGAGAGAGCGAGCACACTTAGCAGGAAGGGAACGGTAACGTTCGAATGTCATTACTAGAGCCCGGATTATATATAGAATAGAAATAAGAAATATGTACATAAATATGTAGCTAAAATTGATAAAATGTGTAGTTAAATATGTAATTATAAAAAAATATGTAACTTAATACCTAAGCTTTATTTGATGTATTCTTGTACACAGAAAAGGAAACAAACCCAAAAAATGTTAGAAGTGCAGACGTTATTCAAACTCTAATTTTCATATGGGGGCGCAATTAATAACTATTTTCTAAATTTTCTGCGGTCATCGAATGCCTTCTGTCTGTTAGCATGTTCTTATATATATAGAAAAAGACCCTTCACTTCACATGAAGTCACTGGCGCTTATTTCAAATAAGGAATAATACTGGAAGATACTTTCTCATTTTCAGGGAGTTGCACCCAATACGTTCGTCATACTTTTACTTTGTGTCTTTCTCCGTAGTAGCACCGACATGTCATTGACCCACCCTTTACACTGTATACTGGTACTTCTTAAGGGATGTACAAGCCATCAACATAGCTAAAGGATGCGTTCTTTGACAGATTACTTCACATTATTATTATTTTCAGTTGTTAGAGATGTACAAACGTTTTAAACTATTTTCAAGTGTTTAATTAAAAAACTTAAATCGATGTAAAATCAGTGAAAAAAATGCGCTTTCTTTCAGATGCGCAATATCCTTCAAAATATTTATTATGCATCGAAATATGTAAAAATATATAAGTTTAAACTCCTAGAATAATGGTCCTTTTTAGTGTGATTCGCCGACATTTTAGCTTTTCTTGTAGCTATGTACATGGGAACAGAATATGTAATTACATATACAGTAATCCGGGCTCTAGTCATTACGAAGCTTTCCTCCACTACTCAGGGAAATGCTGAATGGGGTACATTATCTCAGGAAAAAAAAAAAACCCGCTATAATCGCAAGAAACCCGACCTTTTCAAGATATATCAGTTTGATTTATACTGCGCGTGATATAAACAGTAAGTTTTATTCTTATATTTATACATTCAAATTGCACGTTATAAATTTCATATTAGAGCCCGTATTGTCAAAGTATCAACTTGTGAAAATTTAGATTTTATAATTCCACCTTTACAATACTGTAATTGTCTTTATTACAAAGACTACATTAAATTACACTCGTGAAACATGTTTCGTCCTCTTATAGGACATCTTCAGTCACAAATACATAACATTAAAATAAGGCGAGGACATATTAAAATACGTAATGCAAAGTCTTTGTATACTGTGACGCGGCGTGATAGCGTCTTGTCAATCTTCAATGTTAAAATGGTGCGGTGTGAACATGATATGAAGCATGAAGTCCAATTAAAATCATATGTTAAAACTACTGTTCAAAACAACGAATTGTCAATTATAAAACTCCGTAAGTGGCTATGCAAATAAAATTATGTGCATATTGTACATAAAACAGTGTTCTGGTGATGCCACATTGTAATAGATTTCTTGATTAGTGCCAGCAGTGTCCCGCCAGTTATATTGGACAGACAGGCCGCAATTTTAACATACGGTATAATGAACATGTTAATGCGTCAAAGTACGGCAAATTCTCAGCATTCGGTTCTCATATGGACGATACCAATCATACATTCACGGGCATACAACAAGACCTTCAAATTCTCCATTTATGTAAGAAAGGAAATCTATTGAATATTTTGGAAAGCATATTGATCAGAAATGCAACCCGATTTATAATCTTAATGAGATATCGAAGGATATCAATATACTTTTCGAGGAGTTAATCAATAAATTCTTTTCACGAAGGCGCGTGAGTAATACGTCACCACACGCCTCTCTCCTTACGTCAAACTCCTCTCAACCTCCCCTCACAGTCAGTCATCAACGACCTTCGAGGACGTCACTCAGTTAGCCTTAGTACTTGAGGTGGAGTGGTCGATGTAGGACGGGCAAGGAGGTGAGTGACGGGATGGGCACTTAGATCACATTTTAACGGCATTTTATTCTTCAGTTCATTCATATTTTCTTTTTCTTTTTTCTTTTTAGGCCCCTATTGTCAATACACAATCAGGTTCAACTTGCATCAGTATAACTCCACCTCCTAATCAAGAAATTTATTACAATGTGGCATCACCAGAACACTGTTTTATGTACAATATGCACATAATTTTATTTGCATAGCCACTTACGGAGTTTTATAATTGACAATTCGTTGTTTTGAACAGTAGTTTTAACATATGATTTTAATTGGACTTCATGCTTCATATCATGTTCACACCGCACCATTTTAACATTGAAGATTGACAAGACGCTATCACGCCGCGTCACAGTATACAAAGACTTTGCATTACGTATTTTAATGTGTCCTCGCCTTATTTTAATGTTATGTATTTGTGACTGAAGATGTCCTATAAGAGGACGAAACATGTTTCACGAGTGTAATTTAATGTAGTCTTTGTAATAAAGACAATTACAGTATTGTAAAGGTGGAATTATAAAATCTAAATTTTCACAAGTTTATACATTTAAAGAAAACTAACACGTTATAATTTTTGTTACAATTTACAACTCCTTGGATAGAAATGACAGTATTTTCATGTCTTAAAACGTAAAATTCTTGTTATTCATTCATCGAAAAGTAATATATGTACATAATTCAACAAGTTTACTGCTTGATTTTGCACAGTGTTGTTTGAACTTCCCTGTTCACCGAATTTGAAAATAGAATTTAAAACTTATCAGACGTCCGATGATAGTAGCTGGCTTCTTAATGGCAAGGAAATTGATAAGATTTCGGGAGATATACTAAAGACAATGGGTTGGAATATAGTGCCATATCTGAAGTACTTGTTTGATTAGTGTTTGCATGAAGGAGCTATACCAAATGAATGGAAAAAGAAATGAGTGGAGTTTCATCATGAGTGGGGGACATAGATATTTACTATCCAAGATTAAAGTACAAGGACAATGTAGGCCTGTATGTCTTCAAATAAAGAACATAACTGATGTTAGCGTGTTAAGCATGGTTGGATTGTTGGTGAGTTTATCAGAGAATTTAAACCCAAGCAACCACAAGCCACGGCTTATCCACCTTAACACTGTCTTCTTCTTCTTCTACCTGTAGGGTCACAGGTGCGAACGGTGTCGTATATGTGGGTTTGGCCTTGTTTTACAGCCGGATGCCCTTCCTGACGCCAACCTTATATGGAAGGATGTAATCACTATTGCGTGTTTCTGTGGTGGTTGGTAGTGTAGATCCAACTTAATTCTGTATTATATTAGAAATGCTTCTAAAGCACCTCTTAAAATTTAATACCGAATATTGTAATTCATTGCGACATTACAAAACTATTTGAGGTTGTAGACCTAACTCTGTATCGTATCCGGTCAAGATACATAAACTGCCTCCGGCTTGCAGTGCTGGGCACCCACGGGACGAAACGCTCAGCGTGAGCACCTCTGAGTTAGACTGTGCCATTGGTGAAATAGAGGAGTGCGACAAGCTTCGGCAGCCGGCACAATTCCTATCCTCGCCGCTAGATGGGGGCCTCATTCATTCCATTCCTGACCCGGTCGAATGACAGGAAACAAGCTGTGGATTTTAACTGTTTCATTTTCATTGGTGAAATCACAGTACCAACGCAGTTCTTAGGGGTGTGGAATGAAGAATGCACTATGAAATCAACTGAATGTTTGGTTAAATACTATTGTCAGTGAATATACCCCCTTCTCGCACTCTAAACACTGCACGAAAATTGGGAATATACGGTACTCATTCTGAGGCATCGACAGAAACATATATATATATATTTTACACACTGCGAAATTGGGTTTCATGCTCTTACAAAACCTTTCCAGGAACGAAATTGTAGATAACTGTTAACCCAATCTAAAGTTCGCCGCATGTTAAACGCTGAGCGCCGGTGGAATCCTGTAAATTCTGACCATTTGATGGTGCATGCATTTCACGCTGTCACTGCTTTGGTCCCAATTCAGGGTTCAGATCGAACTTAACAGGCGCCTCTTTAACTTGGACCTTCCTGGCACAATTGGTAGCGCTTCTGGTTATGCTTCGGTAATTTAGATAAGTCCTAAGCAAATATGCTTTCTATAGCTTTAAAATGTCGGGGATGCGTAATTTAGTGCCGTTAATACAGATGTTAACTGTTATGGAACAATATAATGGAGATAAAATGAAGTTCGTGAATAATAATAATAATAATAATAATAATAATAATAATAATAATAATAATAATAATAATAGTCGGGCTGAGTGGCTCAGACGGTTGAGGCGCTGGCCTTCTGACCCCAACTTGGCAGGTTCGATCCTGGCTTAGTCCAGTGGTATTTGAAGGTGCTCATATACGCCAGCCTCGTGTCGGTAGATTTACTGGCACGTAAAAGAACTCATGCGGGACTAAATTCCGGCACCTTGGCGTCCCCAAAAGACGACACAAATACCCAGTCCCCAAGCCAGGAATATTAATCATTTACAATTTAAACCCCTGACACGGCCGGGAATCGCCGCTGAGTGACAGGCGGACGCGTTGCCCCCTACATCGTGGGGCCGGACACGATCCGTTTTACTCTAGGCCTACTAGGTGGTAGAGTAAACACTCTCTCTTGGGCGTTTATGACTGAGTTTAAATGAATTTTGCGGGTAAACACCAAATGTTACCGAAGATCTTTTACATACAGACATCCTACGATGTGGAGTTTCGAAAGGACTTTATGCCCTTAAAAATCATATTACCTCTGCCGGGTTCGAACCCGCCATCCTTTGATATGGAGGCAGACACTTTACCACTGATCCACAGAGGGAGCTTATTAAATCCGTTCATATTTATTTATTTATTTATTTATTTATTTATTTATTTATTTATTTATTTATTTATTAAGCTCCCTTTGTGGGTCATTACTAGTGTCTGCCGATCTCAATATCACGGGTCAGATCTGCCAGAGGTAGTCGGAATTTTGCAAGGTTGAATGAAGTCAAGTCGGCACTTCATGTCTTACGATGTTGGCTTTTAAAAGATCTCTGGTGACTGATTTGGTGTTTACCCGGCATACAACCGTGTGATCTTCTGGAAGGAAAAAGAACGTCGATATTTACACACAGGCAGCCTAAATGATGCCAGATCCAAATGCCTGCCACGGTAGCTGAGGCCATACGATTTTTATTACCAGTGGTTTGTAAAATGCTGCAAAATAAACATACATATTTAGTTCCAAAGTCAGTCTTGGCGATCAAGTTACTGCCGCTGAAACTCCTTCGCTTAATTTCTCCCAGATGAGTTCTGTAGAATCAGCCATGTTTGTGGTGCAGACATGGCAGTATACTGATTTGTATATTAAATTTTATTTAGCGACGGTAACTTCGCAACAACAAAGCTTCGAATCACAGTACGCTAACACGTTGCTGCTTTAAATTGACGGTTCTACAGTTATAGCGCTAATGGCGATAACGACATCTGTCGCACGGTACGTAGTGAAGGGTCTTGGCACTACGCCAGCTGCCACCTTGGAACTGCTTTTAG